>NW_007726178.1:130946-132389 GCF_000696425.1 Galeopterus variegatus | reverse complement strand
AACAAACAATCTAATTCACCCACATACACACACACACACACACAAAAAAAAACCGGGGTGGGGTGGGGTGGGGAAGAAGATATAACAACTATACTTCCATGAAGTTGTTACAACAAGCAAACGGAAAGGACATTCTTGGGGGGATGGGAGAGAGGGAGGAGGGAGGGAGGTGTCGGTGACGGGCCATAATAATCATATACAGTGTATATTGACAAAATAAAATAAATAAATAAATAAATAAAATAAAAAAAATAAAAAAAAATAAAATTCAAAAAAAAAATAAATAAAATAAAATGGAGACGTGAATTAACCTATGATAAGTTAACCCATACTAAGATGGTGTTCACTTTGAAAGGCCTCTCGCTCTCCATTTTTACTAGGAAGATTAATTGAACTTAATGTTTCTGTACTATTTATCATGCAACCGAAGGCTTGGTGCTTTGAGTGCCGTGATAGATTGATTTTATAAGTGTCTAACCTTCAAATAATACTGTAATGGACTCAAGCTGCATTAAATGGCATTATCCCAGTAGAAGGGCTGTGTAGCTTAGGAGTTACACCTACAAGTGTATTCTCAGAATAAATGTTATTGCCAGGAACATTTTGTTGATAGTATGTGTTTTATAATGATATATTAATAGGATGCCATGCAGATTAAGTATTTTCTACTGCCTCTTTATTGCTTTTTCATGACTTCCCTGGATATAAAAATGACACCTTACAGCTCTCTAGAAGAGGTCAAAAGAAAAAAGTCATATTATGGAATTAAAAATAAAAAGGAAGACTAATGGGGCAAGTTTATTTTCTATAAAAATAATTTATGTGTTGCCATTGGCTTAGGAATCACCCATCAAAATAAGAAATACCTTGGAAGTAACAGTTTTGATTTATCATATATTTTCTGTGATGGTAATGGGAGAGATTAGAGGCAGGATGGGCATGGAAGGATGGCAATTTTTAAGACAGAGAAATTTCTGGAGAGTTATTGAGCTATCAAGAAAGAAGAGGACACAGAAAAAGAAGACTGACTATAAAGACAGCCTTCAGTTATAATACAAATTGCCCACAAGCTAGCCTAGTGCGGAATGATCCATAACTTTGAAAGTTTAGAATTGGCTCTATTAGTAACAGTTTATCAGTATTAACAAGGTGCATGTCCACACACAGCCTCCTGACCTCTGAGTTGACTGATTTTCAATCTATTGCTTTTTCTTGGTAACTTCAACCATTATTCTTTGCTCTATCAATTACAGTAATTGTGTAGTATACCCAACTCATGCTAAAAGATAGTTACACATTTTATATTGTTGTTGTTGTTTTCACTATGTTATTTCTTGTACATATACATAAATATTAGAAATCATAAAATGAGCAGACCATGCCTTTGATGGCACTTGTGTTTTTTTTTTTTTTTTTTTTTTGTCTTTTTTTTTTTTTTTTTTT
>NW_007726178.1:70972-130713 GCF_000696425.1 Galeopterus variegatus | reverse complement strand
TACCGGACCGGGGACCGGCAACGGGATCGCAACCCTCGGCGTTGCTCCCGCGCCTCGCTCAGCCAGTGAGCGGGAACCGGTCTGTATGTGGGATCCGAACCCTCGGGCGGGAGCGCTGCCGCGCTTCCCAAGCGGCACACTATCCAGTGCGCCACCGGGCCGGCCCGGCACTTGTGTTTTGACTCTATTAAATTGACTCTATTCAATTGATTATCATTGTTTCTATTAGAGGATAATCCTATCCTCTAATAGATTGATCTCCAGAGTTAATTGTTGGGCATATTCCTTTATCATGCATAGAATTTCTCCAGTTTGCTGATTCAGGCATGCTACAGAAAGGCCATGGTTTTATACCGGTTAGGCTAACATTTGTAATTTTGTGGTTCACAACTGGCCATTTATATGATTTTAGAGCTGGAGAGGACCTGAGACATAATCTAATCTACCATCTTATTTTTGGGCAGGAGGACCAAAAATAAAAAGTCACTTCCCCAAGTTTCCAAATGTTCTGGTTACCACTTCATGTTGTCTCCCACTTGTAAGTAAATGTTTTGCATTTTGATTTCATGCAACTTAGTGAAATCAATAAGCAATATGACCTGGTGTAAAGTAGGAGACATCACTTCAGCTTGGAACTTCTGTGGGCTAGAGAGTTAACTCCTGTCCAAATGAATCATGCTAACTGGCATATACTTGACAGAGTGGAACATTTTGCCATTTTCCCAGAAATAAGAGTTGATGATAGAGCTCATATAGCCTGTGATTCTTTTTATTCCTTATAAGCACTGCTGTCTATAGAATTTAGTCATGCTATTCATATTGGGTTCTTCCTTGGAGGATTTCAAACATTGATCAGGGGTATTGTTACTAGTTCATTGAGCCCGACTAAATCACATATCTCCTTACTCACATACACACATCAGTAATTACAGGCCTAGGGAAGACTGGACATTATGCCAGAACTCATTTTAAAGGACATTATCATTCTCAGCCAATTAGCTCTGATTCTATTATATTCGGAATTGCTAACTGTTCAAGTAAGGATTAAATGTATAAAGAGGCTAAGAAATTGAGTCTTCAAAATTAGAGCTTATTTTCTGTTCTGTTTCAACCTCATTTCTGTCTTTATTCATTTTTATTTTAGTAAGCATCTCTCTTTAGAATTAGATTGCAGGTAAGCAAACATGTTCTTTATGTTCTGGTAAAAGAACTTGTGGTCATTTTTTCTCCCTATCTCTTTCTTTTTCTCCTTTTCTCAATATTGATTTTGCTTTCTTCAAAAATTTCGTGTACTGTCTTTGGCTCACTCGGAAACATATTCTTCCTCTAATCCATTCCATGGGAAAAGATTTATTATTTCTTCAGTCAATCAGAGATGTTTTGCCACATCAGGAGTCTCCGAGTTTGGGCACTTTCACAAATATGTCCCAGGATGTTCACTGGGAGGTGTCTTGGCTGTCCATCTGTGTTACAAATAACAAAGAACATCTACAATATGTTGCTATCTCTTTTACAAAGTGTTCCTTTGTCCCTACAGTTATGACTTTAGATGGAAGTGCTTTCAGATGCAAAGGTGTCACTACTTACATTTTTCAAGGTGCATTACAAGCAATGAATAAAGGCTTATGTATTCCTTTCTCTTTAATCAAATTTTAGCTGAGTAATGAAACTGGGTGTATAAAAACAAGAATTCATCATTTACATTGCATTTCAGCATTGATACACATGCATTGAGTTCTTGTGCCTTCTTCTCCTTTACATTGAAGGGATTACAGAAGTTTTTATAAACGTTCTGAGATCTTTAAGTTGATTTCTACATGAACTCTAAGTAGTATTAATGATATTTTCAGAAAAAGATGTCTTATTTAGCTGGTAAGAAAAAGAACTCTGTAGGCCATTATTTATATATCATAAAATAGAGCTGCTGAAAGAATCTTCTACTATTAACCTATCAATGAGCACATACAGAATCCACCTATCACTGGGAAGCAGATAATTTTGTTTTCTATGCTTTTGCTCCAGCAGATATTGTCAATTAAGCTAAACAAAGCTCCAGCAGAATCTATAACAAAACTTGGTTGCCACCCAGAGAGATTCACCTAAGATGAAGAAAATGAGAAACTGTTTTTACTAAGAATTTGAACATAACTTAAATTATAACCCTAGAGTGAATAGATACTGCTACATCTCCACAGATTTTACAAACTAGGCAGAACATCAGATGAGCAATCAGGGATTTGGCCCCAGAACTGATAAACCCTGAATCCTGAAGCTTTGCCAAGTGTTTGTTTTCTCTACTTATAAACAATATAAATTAATATTTTCCCTACTCTTGCTTAACCCCTGATTCTTCAAGGAATACTGTTAGCTTTCTTAAACAGTTTTGAGACCCTTATAAAAGTTCCACATATGAATTATTTGCTCTACTTTTTTTCAAATGGCATAACACATCTTGTTGTTTTTTTCTAAAATCTGTCAGATCTTTTGGAATTGAATAGTGCTGCATAAAACAACTATTACACATTGATTTTTTTCTTTTACATTTATTCAGGCTGATTCTCCATTGTATAGGTTAGTGGCTTAGCTACTATATTCATAAAAAAGAGAACTTCTTGAGTGTTGTATGAAAATTCACTTCTTCTTGCCTTTTCCTCACCCTTTGCAGGGGAATTTTCACTCCAGTGAGCTTTCAGAAAATGTATTGTTATATCCTGCTGAGCCAGAACAGCAGAATATGGATGATTAAATACCCACAGTGTATTGTTTTTGTACTAAACACAGAATTAGCCATTGACCTCCACCTAATAAGTCTATAATCTAATTAGACAGACTGACAACACCCGGAAGGGAAAAGATAAGAATGCACATCAGCATAGTAAGTTAAAATGGAGAAAGTGGAAATATTAAGATATTTAAGATTGTAAAATCACCAAAAAAATGAACATCATTTGAAGAGTGTTTTGCAGTTTTCAAAATGTTTTTATAGTCACTCTCTTCTCTATTCTACACTTGACCCCAGAGGTTTACTGGACAAGAACAGCAAATACATACTTGGATTTTAGCTATAAACAGCGTTTAATGCAAATTTGTGGTATTGAATTGTAAGGAGCAGCCTTAAATTATTAGCCTCCTTCTAATAATTTTTCTCATAAAATCTGAGGACCTCATTCCATAATTCAGTATCTCAGTTGTGTGAACAGAGAACATTCACACTTTTTGCCTTCAAGTAAAAAAGATACAACATGCTTAGATTGTCATAAAAATGTTAAAGATGTTTCTACATCATATGTTGTCCTGAGAAAACATCAACTCTCTTGGGATCACTTCTTAGATAACTCTACATTCCTTCATCTGTCGCACACTTTAAACTAAATGAGGGTCCAAACGTACTTACGTAAAAGAGATAGTTTGGAATTAGAAGCCTCAGAGAACTTCCCTAAAAGTCTACTTCATTACAACTTGGTCTAACTAGTTAGGTCTATTTCATAAGGTCATAGGTTTCTTTTCACAGAACATGGTTTCGTTTTAACCTAAACGACCATGTGAAATCTTCTTATAACCCTTAACTTGGACATTTAGGTAATTTGGTTATCTAAATGACATATTTTTAAAAATTGCTTCATAGGTCCTCTTGTTGTGAGAAGCTTTAAAACACCTTTAACTTATTACTTCTTAACAAAAGATACCCATTTATTGATTAAAAATGTGAAATGACTTTTGGATATAAATATCCACCTGAAATTGATGAGGGTTGGGAGCAAAAAACTGAGGCATATAGCGAGGAACCCTGCCCCCAAAACACATGCTAGTATAAAAAAACTTTTATACATTCTGCACATTGACCTTGAAACTTTCTTTTTAACTAACCAGAGTGTTGAGATATACAAACAGAGGTATACTAATGAAAAAGGAGTGGTTTTTTTTCTCTTATCTAGAACTTTCCCTTAATGTTTTTCTTCATTAATGAAAAAATATGGAATTTGTTGTACAGAATAAATGCAATACACACACACACTCACACACACAGACCCTACCCTTTAGAAGCCTGGAGGAAAAGACGAAGAAGGCGGAGAAATAACATCGTGATATTACACCTTAGACAGGGACATTGTGAGTCGCATGATTCAACCACCGACCAGAGAGGGAAATCTGAGAGATTATCGTTCAGACTCTGATTAAACCCCCAGTTCTGGGGAGTTCACTATTCTCTTGGAAGGCACAGAGGTCAGGAAGGGTTTTGCATGTCAGACTTACTACATACTGGTGGTGAGACCTTGGGCTAGTTTCTTAACTTTAGTTTTTTATTCGTAAAATAAGTATAATTATACCTATCCCACAGGGTTATTTAGGGATTAAATCAGATACTCTATCTTAAGAGTTTGGTACAGTGCCACTAAATTCTCAGTGAATGAATGAATATTATTATTATTCTTAGTTAGACAACCTATTCCATTGTAGGGAAGATCTGTCATTAAGCTATTTTTTACAATGAATCAAAATCTATCTCTCTGTAGCTCTCACCCATTTGTGGTTGTTCTCCCATTTGAAAAACCCAAAATAATTGATGGCAAACAAGATCGTTCCTTCTTCCTTTTGGCGGCTGTTTGGTGTCTGAAACACTTTGCATTCTCTATGTTGTAGACTTTGGCATATATTCTTATTCTGGAATCCCATCCCACCTGGTTGTTAACAGTATAGACTTTGCTGGCAATATAAAATGAATCCTGTTGTTACCATTTCTTCTCTGAAAGGAATAAAAAAAGGGAAGCATAAAATATAACACCCAAAAAGAAAATATAACTGTGAAATTGAGAACCGATTTGTCTCTGATGGGAGACGGTTTGTAGATGCTGAATCTTCCAAACATCCAACTCACGTAAGCCTTGCTCACCTGCTACCTAACTTGGCCTTCCTTATAACAAGAGTTATTAAAGCATTCTAATTAGGTTAAAGCAATCTAATACCTGCTCCTTCTTTGGTATTAGAGGCACCTAGTTCAAGCTCGATACCCAAACAAGCAAACATACTTGACTCTTTCTTCACCCATCTCATCTATGCAAACAAGAAGGAACACTGATTCTACTGTCTAGATACCTGTCCTTTCATTTCCTCTTTCTCCTCTCATGGTTGTTGGAGCCGAGGCCTCCAGTAGACGAATGCCCATCATACAGTGACTTGGAGCAAAGGAAGCAAGGCACTGAGTACGGGGATCTCCCTCCTGTCCTGCCCTGTGATTGCCTGCTGCTTCTTCCTACTGGCCGAGCCCAAGTGGAAGCTGTAGGAAAGGGGGTCAACTGGTGCAGTCTATAAAGGGAATCAGAAGGGGTGGGTCTGGAGAAGAAAATGGAAGTGATCCTGCCCATTTCTTAACTCTTCTTCTGACTTCTCTCTGTTTCTCTCTCCTTACTTTATACTGACTCCAGAGTTATCTTTTGACCATTTTGATCAAAATCATTTGGACCATTGCATATTTGATCATGTTGCTCCCCTGCTTTTATAGCCCTTCCATACCTCTTGAGCACATTTTATACTTTCCTCCTGATCAAGCTCCTGGCAACCTTTCATCTCAACTCCTATATCCATCTTCCTTCTCTGTTGCCTTCTACGCTTCAGGCATAACGGACCCCTCATAGTTTTTACATGGCCCCTGGATTTGGAGCCTTGCAAGGACCATGTTGTATTCATCTTAAGGTGGGATCCCACCCAGGACAGTTCCTGCTCATAGTAAATGCCCCATATGTGTCTGCTGAATGAATGGATGTCTGCACTTTTGCACACAATATTCTCCATACCTGTAATGCCTAATAAATTCTTAATGTCCCTTCAAGTCTCTGTTCGAATCACACTTCCTCTGTGAAATCTTCCTGCCCTCTCCCCATGACCTCGCCTCATATGACTCATTCCTCTGTCCTCCCTCAGCAGCCTAAACACATTTCTTTTAGCATTTATCTCCTGGTGCTGTTTAAAATTGTTCACATCCCTTTGTTGTTTGACCAGACTGCATATTCCTTTATGGCAGTGACTGTATCATTACTGCACGGATTCTTCTGACCCGTGAGGATGCCTAGTGCATGGTGAGCACTCAAGGGGTAGGAATTGTAAATATGAGATAGTTTTTTCTCCCAATTACTCTTCCATTCCCTGTTCCCACTCCTTAATGATATCTTGGGAAGATTCTTAACTTTCAAGTTACTTTTGGCTATAGTATGTTCAGTCTCATTAAAGCCTCAACTTCAAGTGTGATTTAAATATCACTTCCTTCCTCCTCCTGCATGGGCTTGAACTGGGACCCTGAGAGCTTTGAGGTTGGGAAACAGGGTCTGCCTCTGGGTCACTGCCTCTCCCCTCCTTTACTCTTCAGGGTCTAGCCCTTCCAGAGTGTTAGGGACAGAGAAGAAGATGTCTTTTTAATTTAACTGGCTGCAACTGTATTCTTTTTAATGTGGGTTGCGGCTGCTTGTCTGGTGAATCGTACTGGCCATTGAAGTGGCAGGTGTCCAGTGCCTGGCTCTCTCCGTGGGATGGATCTGTGCATTCATCCTGGGGCCAGTGCAGTGTTTGGCTCAAGCTTGACCTCTTTCACCTCTGTCAGCCCCTGTCATATTGGAGCACTGCTCAGACTGTGGGTGCTGGGTTTTCCTTGCCCAGCAGGAAGCTCTCTTGAGTGGTGTATGGAAGACAGCTGGCTCAAGTCAGGCTCTGTTCCCCATGGTCACTTCACCATAGAAAACTCACATAGCCTTGTCATGCCAAGTACTGAATGACAGTAGCTTCATTGCTATGTCTTCTCTCTATCCTGACATCTCTTTCCAATTGTGATTGGTGAAGGAAACAAGTCCACTGCCTTAGCAGATGTCTAATATGGAAACCAAGTCCCCATCTCACCTTCTTGCAGGCAACCCCATTTTCAAAGAGGAATTTCCTTGCAGTCTCCCCTCTCACTTGGATTGAGATGGGGGGTGGGCAGCAGCCCTCCCCTTCTCATGGGGACAGCTGTGTTACCTCTCAGACACAAACACTGCATCCCACATAAAGAAAACCACCCTGAACTGATTCTTTCCCCCTCTCCAGCTTCTGTTATGTAGACTAGGGTGAGAGTGGAGGGGTTGATTGGGGTAGGGTAGTCCCATAGTAACCCTGAGGGAGGTCTGTAGAACCTAGAGCCAATTCTATGAAAAATACCACTCAACCATCCCATTATAAGGTTTGCTGAATAAATGAATAAGCAAATAGATGTATCTATTTTTAATACTAATAGATGGGAACACTGGCGCTGTGCAATGAGGTGACAGGTAGATTGTGAGACAGAACAAGATTAGTTAGTGACAGAAAGCAGAAGTAAACCTTGGACTTCTGGTTCAGGGCTCAGTGCCCCAGCCTGCCACCTTTGTATAATCTCCAACTGTCTCAGCAAGGCATGTGTTCATAACATTAATTAATAATGCTGCTGCTGCACATATCAATAAGAGACTGGGAGAATTAGCATGAAAATTTCGTTTTGTATTTTTTAGAATTTGAAACTCTGAATAGGGAGGAAAATGTCATTTCTTCCAGAGGCACAGCATCTTGTTCTGCTCTTATGTAAACTCACTGTCAGGTAATTCCAGAAAATGTCTCCATTTGCCTCAGGGCAAAATGTCTCCTTTTCATAGAAAAATGTCACCTTTTCACTAGGAAATGGCAGGTGGCTATTTTTTTTCAAAGGAAAAATGACCTTTGCATTAAGAAAAAAACCCAAAAACTCAAGGACTCAGGCCTTGATGAAAAACACTGAAAACAATTCCATATCTTTGTACTTGAGGTTCTACTTTGTAAATTCTGAGATTACATCTGTCACCACTGATGTAGCCTCTGGGCGAATGTCAATGACCAGAAAATCCTGGCATCTTGTTTTCTAGGAGCGTTCGCATCATGCGGGATGGATGTTTGTAACTCCAGCTCTTGCTGTGCCTGGCCCCAACACACACACACACGCACGCATACACACACGCATGGGCACACACACACACACACACCCACATGCACACAAACACGCACACATTTAACTCATGACTTTAACACTTCAATGCCTTTAGGTCCTGATTCAGGCTCACAATCTTATACAAGTCTGTGAAAGACTCCTCTGAAAAAATGCTCATGTTGTTACATAGGTTGCCTATCATCACGGTTAAAAAAGTACGTTAAATATTTTATATTAAATGTATAGATGTGGCAATCTAAGTCATTTAATATTTTTCTTCTTTGTGAGAACATGGGAGAAAATATATCCAGTATTTTTTTACCTTTGCTAGTCAGATGAGAAAATAGGAAAAAAAAAAAAAAACAACAACAAAGAGGCAAGAGGAGTGAAAATGTCAGGACCTAACACTTTAAAACAGACAGAGAAGGAACACAAAGGTGAAGATATGGAGAAAGACAGTTCTAGGTTATTAATCTCAGCTTCACAAAACAAAGTTCCCACTTCTTTAGTCAATACCTCATATACGTGGTGGAATTTTTTTCCTTTGTGACAATAGTTCTTGCCATTAAGAAATGCAAAATTCACCTTATAGAGTTGCATTTTCTGAAAAGTAGTAAATTAGATGATGACACTTAAGATTTACCTTGTGTGCTCTTGTCAGTTCATGCGAATCCTCAGCTGGAGCATGTGAGAGGCACATTAATTACACTGGATACAGGAATAATGTTTCTGCAGCTGCAGCAGTTTTGATATTTGCAGACTCCAGTGCACTCCATCTCTAATTTCACTGGCGGCTTGCAAAAACCAGCAGAATTACACTTATACACACAGGTCTGCATGGTAATTTATCTCCTTTTGACTTCAGTGAAGTCTTCTCATTTAGAATGCTGAGAGATTTATAATTATGAACTAAGATCTAAGACTTAGCTGAAGAAATGAAAGACATGTTTCTTGCCTCTTCTCACTTAAATGTTGCACATATCTATGGACGATGATATATATATATGTGTGTGTGTGTGTGTGTATCTATACAATTAAACTATTCATTGAGCATCTACACACCCACATGACAATCTGTATAGGATATACACCAACACTCTGTAGTTAATTCAGGGAGCATTATTTCTCTTAACAGAAACATTAACTTCGGTTTTTGCATTTTCCAACTATTTTACCCTCCTTAGATTTTTCTTTTTGTTATGATTCAGGATTGACTTGCTTTTACTTTTGGAGTGGGTTATCATATCAAAAAATGAGAAACCATCATTAAACAAATGAAGATTAGGTTACTGACTTCTCTAAAATGTGTCTAGCAAACATATATTAGAATCCTATAGCATACTTGAATGGCACACAGCCCAATTTTTAGTGGTATGTACACACAAAAGAGATGGAATGTCCCTATTTCAGCTGCCAGTCCAACAGAATAAATGTTGTCAACACAGCACCCCAATTCTGAAAATTTCTGATTTAAATCTTTAATTTAAATCAAGTCATTTAAATTTAAATTAAATCTTTAAATCCTTAATTTAAATCTAAAATGATTTAAAGAAGCAAGAGTTGTCATTAAATGTTCAATGCACAATCATTTCATTTCCAGGGTCCAAATGGTGAACATCCTAGGATGTTCACATACCTTTTCATGTATCTATCACTTTCAAAATACCATAGCTTTCTTCAATTGATCGGAAGACAGTCTTATAGATATTAATAATGGCTTCCATTTTTGAGAGGTTCCATGTGCCATGTCCTATCTAAGTATTTTAATGTGATGACTCTTCTGATGAGATGTTTGGTTAAATTAGACTAAAAAAAGCCTTGAATAATTCTGTAAGGGGAGCATAAATAATCATAGAGGAATCTATGATTATTACAGCAAATCTGTAGTAATCTGTAGTTATTCATGTTAGGAAATCAGTGCTGCACAGAAAGATTCATTCACTTGTTCAATCAGCAAGTTGGGGATTTGCCATATACCTAATAGTGAACCAAGCCTTGGAGATTTATTAATGGTCAAGTCAGGCAGAGGTTCTGACTTCAGGGAACTTATAGTCAGGTGTTGGGGGGATGGCAAATAACAAGAGTTTACAATTCAGCTGTGGGAGGGGCAGATAAAAATAAGCACCTTTTATAAAAAGCGGATTGATTTTTGATGAACCAAAGGCTCAGTTCCATTAGTTAACAGAGAGAGAGTAGAAGGAACTGAACAAATTTGACATTGTTCATAAGAACACATATGGCAATCCAGACAGGAATCTAGTAAATTGTTGTACCTACTTGTATAATTTTGGATCATTTACAAGCAAGGGAATTAGTCATTCTGGATCCAGACTTAAAAAGTTAATATGACAAAAACTTCTTAAGTGCAGTTAGATAATACTTTTATTTCAAATTTGTCTATATTAAGCTGAACACCTTTCACTAATGTTCCACAGCCAACCACTTCCTCCAAGGAATAAGTACAAAAAGATAATGTTAACCTTGTAATCTCCAGTTCATTTTCATTAAAGTAAGTTTTCAGATTTTTTTTCCCCCTTTTTGTCTTTTTTCGTGTCCGGCAACAGATCGCAACCCTCAGTGTCGCGCCTGTACCGGACCGGGACCGGCAACGGGATCGCAACCCTCAGTGCTGCGCCCGCACCTCGCTCAGCCAGTGAGCGGGAACCGGTCTGTATGTGGGATCCGAACCCTTGGCGGGAGCACCGCACCGCTCCCAAGCAGCGCACTGTAGCAGTGTGCCACCGGGCTGGCCCAAGTTTTCAGATTTTTTTTTTTTGTCTTTTTCCATGTCCGGCAACGGATCGCAACCCTCAGTGTTGTCCCCGTACCGGACCGGGGACCGGCAACGGGATTGCAACCCTCGGTGTTGCCCCCGCGTCTCGCTCAGCCAGTGAGTGGGAACCGGTCTGTATGTGGGATCCGAACCCTCGGGCGGGAGCGCCGCCGCGCTTCCCTAGCGGCGCACTTATCCAGTGCGCCACCGGGCCGGCCCCCAAGTTTTCAGATTTTTAAAAGACCAATTTTATACCCAGCAAGGGTACTCTAATATAACACCCCTGGTGTTAGAATGTCTAGCACCATTCTGAGCTCTGCTCTTAGGCTGAGTAAGAGCCCCACCCACTTCCTCCCTTAGCTCCTAGGAGGGCCAGTGAACCCATATGCAAATTCATATGAAGCTTTTGTGCAGAATAACTTGAAAATAAGCGATAAAAGTACATTTAAGTGCACTGGCTTTCATTAACATAATAGGCAAAATGGTCATAAATATCATATCTCAATTATTGTGTGACTTATCCAAATGGAATACCAAAGCTGAAACTAGAAAAGAAATGTAAAGTAGCAAACTTTGCTGTACTTGTGCTAAAATGGTAGTAGAGTTCTTAATCCTGGTGCAGAGATGAGAACCAGGATAAGACTTGTATAGTTATCCCCTCTCACATGAGCTTTTATCCAGAATGTGATTTTTAAATTTAGAGGGCATAAAGAGGACTGCACAAAGCAAAAGGAGGAAAGAGAAGGGATAGAAATGACCAAAAAAGAAGGCACCACAATAGCATTTGGGTTACAAAGGCCTCTTTTTAAAACTAAATTAGTTGTTGATGAAGCATAGAATAATTTTAAGAACTGGTGAAACAATTTTTTTTTAATCCTCTCAAGTGTTTTGGTTTGTAGCCAAAATCCAGTACTTTGTCAATTGTGGTATCTGTATACCTATCTATCATCATAATAAGAGAATGGGCTACAGAAAATGTTCAGTGTCACTCTCACCCTCACTGTGAGATGTGCTGTTATTGATCTGAAAAACATACCACTAACAGTGGAGATACTAGGTATTTGAACAAAAGGAAGCATGTTTTTGAAAGTTAGGTGTGCTTAGAAAGAATCAAGTGTGTATATATCGACAAGCTAAACAGCCCAGTTTATTCTTCTCTACAGGAGATATTAGCATTGGTCAGCTGGCTAGAAATTCAATTCTGTTTTCTGGCTTTTATACAGACCGAGATGTTTTTGTAGCACCTAAAGTTTAAAAATGTTTAAACAGGAAAAATAATGTTATATCAAGAGATTATTTAGAAAATTATCCAACAAGGATCTGAGCCTAATATTTTGCAAGATTAAATTTTTTTTAAAAAAATTAAATTGCTACAACCATTGCTTTTATTTTTTATTAGAAAGATAAAGTTAAGGGACCTGGTGATTTCACTGCTCATAATCTCTAGATGTGGTATTATTATTCACTGTTATTTATTGCTAGCACTACAGAGAACTAGAAGAGAAAACATTATCAACACCTCTGTACCAGCAAGATTATGAGAAGGCAGAAGTGTCCATGGAAGTAAAAGGTAATTTTCTCAGGGGAATTTGAACAAACTCAAGGAACTCAGAAAACAAAGAGGCCACAGGAAGAATACTGTGGTAGATAAAAGATTACTAAATTATTTTTTGGCACTTCTTGCTGCTCCTGGAGGCTAGATCCCGTCCTCTTGAATCTGGGCTGACCCGTGACTTGCTCTGATCAATAGAATGGAGTGGAAGTGATGCTGTGCATGTTCCAGGATAAGCTTTAAGAGACATGACTGCTTTCCCTTTTGCTCTCTTAGAACCCTAGGCTACCGTGTAAAGGGGGCCAGCCATCCTGTGGTTGAGACCATGTGGAGCAAGAGATGCCTGGCCAGATCTCAAGTGTCCCAATCATCCCAGCTGGGGCATCAACACATGAGTGAAGCCACCTCGCACATCCCAGCCCCAGGAGAGTTTCCACATGACTGCAGCTGTGTGAGTCCCAAAGTAAGCCTAGTAGAAGATAGTGACCCAGGTGATCCCAGGCAAGATTGCAGAATCATGAGCAAACAACTCATCATTCTTTCAAATCACTGAGTTTTGGCATGGTTTGTTATGCAGTAATGAAAAACTACATGGGTACTTCAAAAGAGTAGAAGTTATATTTCTCTAATTGGTTCATTTTTTTCTGGAAATTGACAGAACTACCTAAATGGTTTACATTACCTAAATGTAAACACTTGGCTATGGAGGTGGGTGGTGGTGAAAAACTGGCTGATCACTAAAACATTTTTTATAAGGTAGTCAATTGGTAAAAAGGCAGCCATGGGCAGAGGCCACCACAGTGTGTGCTGAAAATTCAAAGGAAGCCTGCTCTGGATATAAGTTGATTATGAGGTGGTGGGAAAACAAGACACATTTTCAAATAACTTTTTAGACTTTCTCATAGTTCTTTCTCAGGGGATGTTTAATTAATAACCATGGAATTTTATTAAACTACTAAGGAGGTAAAAATGGTTAGGGAAGATCAAAGAACATTGGGGTGGGGTGAAGTGGGAAAACATTGCGTGACCATTAACTGGAGAATCAATGCTGAACGGCCAGCACTAAGAAGAGGGGCAATAGCTGTCCTGCTGAGAGTAGGGCCATCACCTGTCCACACAACTATTAACCCCAGGTTAGCAGTCGCTCTTCCCCACAGGGCAAAAGAGTAACTAAGATTTTAGGTAATGCAAACATGGGATAGAGTATACAAAAATGCTATTAAAAAGCCCTAAAAAATGAAATACCGTTCATAATTCAATGTCCTAGACTAATTTATAGAATCCACTTTATGTGACTGATATGAAAGATAAAGGCAATGGCTAATTAATTTTTTCTATTGGGTAGATGGCCATAGACTCTACTCCAAAGTTAGTCCCCAGGAAAATTCATAAACACTCCTTCAAAGCAATTCTGAGCACAGGGTTGGTTGAGAGAGGGTGAGGATGGAATGGAGAATGTTTGCTGAGCCGTACAGCGGGTGGGCAGGAGTCTTCCTGCTACCACTACATGCAGTGGGTCTCATACTGCAGTGGGCATATGATCCAGAGTTTAAGATTTTTAGTTCAAGAGACAGACTGAACACAAATATCTGTCCTCTTTAACAAAGATTTTAAAATGAATAAAACCATAGCACTAAAGAGAAGCTGAGAGGGGCTGTTGTAAGACAGGACAGCTCAAGAGAATTCTAGAATATGGAATGTCAATAAAGACATGAGTGGTAATGTTTCATGACTTTGGGAGGTATGTTCTAGAGCAGGGGTTGGCAAACTAAGGCCCATGGGGCAAACCTGCTGCTGCTTGTATTTATAAATAAAGTTTTATTGGAACACAGCCATACCCATTTGTTTACATGTTGTCCAGGGCTGCTTTCATGATGGCAGAGTTGAAAAGTTGTGACAAAGACACCTTGGCCTGCGAAGCCTAAAATATTTATTATGTGGCTCTATATAGAGAGCTTGCTGACTCCTGTTCTAGTGTTTTCTCTGAAGGGACGGTAACATGGACAAGAAGGACTATCAGTTGTTCCACAGAACCCCAGGAGGGCTAGGGATTAGGAAACATCTGACATAGGTATATGGAAGATCCGCCCTGCTACTTGCCTATATGCAGAGCTCCCACCACACACCCCAAGTCAGACAATGAGGATGTCTCTAAAAAATAAAAAATAAAATAAAATAAAAAGCCCCAGAGAACAGACTATACTGTTATATTCTGTCCCCGCTTTATAACACTGAGTACAATTTGATCAGTCTTCAAACTGCCACACACGCAGGACTCCCAAGTAACTTTTCTGTGTTTCACTTTTAGATATGGACAGTCTAGACTTTACTGGGCTCTAGTAAAATAAAGACAGGTGACAAATTAGGATATGGATAGGGATAACAGTGAACTGTGATTGGGAGATCCCCCACATGTCAGCTGTACAACCAACACGGATAGGAGCAGGAGGATAAAAAATGCCAGGAAGCAAAGGAAACCCTCTGGATAACCTAATACAATGACATTTTGGGGGGGAAAATAGGGTTATTTTAAGAAAGATATTGCAATAAAAATAGAGAGACAATGTGACATGCCACAAAGCTGGTGAAGGGAAACAATGTATTTATTATACATTACTAGGCTCTGTGAGCACATGTAGAAAGCCATGACAATGCAAAACTGTACAAATTTTACTAAAATTAGTTGTAAAGCTCTGTTGGGAAGATATGGAGGGCAGATGGGGTACAAGAGAGCTGAAGATTCGTTTCTAAAATGAAGTAAATATAGGTCATGTCTAAACTGTTAAATCAAGACAACTATATAACTACATTAGTTAGAAGTGTGAGTGTCACTTCTGAAAGAACATCTGAAAGAATACAAACTAATCAATTGCCTTTGGGATGGCTCAGTTAGAGTCTGGAGTGTGGGAAGGGGCAGGGCAGGGGATATTTTGTGCACTATAAATATTTAGATGCTATTTTATTTTTTACCAGGTACATGTATTGCTTTGACAGTTTTTTTACTTCCAGAAATCTGGAATCAATAGGTCCGGGGGGACAGAAGTCTGCATTTTTAAAAAGTGCTCCAAGTGATTCTGACAAAGTTAATCTGCGCCGCTACTTAAGAAACACAGATATAGAGGTAGCAACCAGTAAAAGAGCAGATATTGATCTGCTCCAATAAAGGTGTGCCGTGAGCTAAAGAATGCTGGCATGTTCATCTCTCGGGAGGCTTTCTTGTGATTTTACTGATACAATGGATAAATATTAAAAGAGGGAAAATAAAAACTAACAGGTTGAGAGTGACCCCATAATTCAACCGCTGTCTACGGGAGAACTTCACGGATGGGTCAGTTCTCTTCCCTCTTGCATTTGTTCAAAACCACAAGCCTTGATTCAAAAATTAGCCTGGAGAAAAACCAGAAACCTCATGTGACAAGAGAAGCTTTTTAACTGAAGGATGTTAGATACAGAACTGTCTTTCAGACTGTGGTTTCTGTGTAAGCCATATTACATGGATTTTTAAAATACTTTAGAGAATGTGATCAGGGTTTCTGGTGCCTATAAGTGATTGCTGGGATGTGTAGAATACTTAATAATCAGAAGTCAGATGGTTTCTGGGCACTGTGGTAATTTCTTCTGAGAAATCTTCTGGGGCATTGTAGGACCATTGGGGACTGGCTGAATTAGTTGTCAAAAAGCAGCAGGAGGCAGACTGCCCTCATTTTCTGTTCTCCATCCCTTCTCAGGAGTTGGTGTTAAGAAAGAATTCCCACCCTACCCTTGTTTCTCTTGTGCAGGAACCCTAAGTCGCTTTTTGATACAGTAGATTTTTCTTTGCGTCACACAAGCTACTGACATCTCTTAGCCTAAATTAGAGATCATCTAGAGCTAGGAAAGTTGATTAAAATATTTCCATGATTATTTCAATGTCCAATGAGACAGATCTTCTAAATCCTAATTACTTGTCTTTTATATCTGTAGTGTCTATTATTTTTAATTCTTGAGGCTCATTTTGTACATGATATCATTGCAAATTAATTTTGTACTTGTCTTTTAAATTTCATCCAGAAACTAGAGAGCTGTTTTGCCTTTTCTTCAATGGTGAGCTACCTTGTTCAATTAGCATTCACTAGGCTATACTGTAGAAGAGGAATTAAGAATTTGTCTCATTTAAATTTCACTTTTTCATTTATGTGAAAAATCGATCCCTCCATCCCTCCATCCCTCCATCCCTCCTTCCATCCATTCATCCAACAAGTACTTATGGAACATCTACTATTTGCCCAGCACTGTTTTAGGTTCTAGGAACACTTAAGTAAACAAAACATCAGTTATAGAGTAAACCCCTATCCCTAATTGGTTGAAAATTGGTTGAAAATTTATATAAGAATGGTTTTAAATATAGGTTAATGTGCATATAATTATTATTTTTTAATTTGAGCATATATTACTATATACTGTTTTTTGATGTTTGCTACAAGTCTAAATAGTTAATCTTTACCTCTTATGACTATCATTTTACTCAATGCTTCAGCATAAACACATACTGGAAGTGAAATATTAATGTACACTGTGATGGCATATAAACCTTTTTCTAACTGTCTCTCACTTCCATGCCTTCGGATATGTTATTTCCTCTTCCCACAACCTTCCTCACTTGTCCACCTAGCGAATGCCTATTCATCGTTCAAAACCGTGTCATACATCATCTTCTCTGAGCCCTTCCCTAAGCACTTCCAACAGAACTGATCCTCCTTTCCTCTGTACTATTTCTGTATTTAAGTACTTATTTTACTATTACATTGATATAAATATTCATTAACATGTCACTCATTATTTCTGTATTGTAAACTTCTTGAGGATAGAAACATTTGTCTCTTCATTTCTGCATCCTTAGTAATTAGCAGAATGTCAGGCACATACCTGCAGTTGCTAAATAGTTGCTGAACTGAACTGAACAGCCATTTCCTCTATTATAACTGTGGAATGTCACAGAAATGTGTTTACATTTGATTTTAAATTATCTCACAATTAGAAGTAAACATTAAAATTTTTATGAATATTTAATAAGCATTATATTTTGTTTTATTAAACTCTTTTCCAATGAGAGAAATTATCATACCTCTAAAAGCCTAATAAAATTATATAGTTAGCAACACAATTTTCTTTCTCAAAATTTCTGTTGCTCACTGCCCCCTACTTTCCTGACTTTGTGCCAACATCATGGTTATTATAGACTCATTATATTGTGATATGATTACTGTTTTATGTGTCTGGAGCCCCTCCCAGATGTAAACTCCTTGAAAGCAAGGCCCCTGTTATTTCCACCTTTGTAGCCCTGGGCACTGCAATGACTATGAAAAGGAAGGCACTCAACAGGTATTTAATAAACAAATGCCGAAATACAGGACTAAATTGGAGACAGTGAGTAGAACTAAATCTTTGGTTCTTCTCTCTCCATTAGAACCTGCTTTAGTGATTATCTTAAATGAAGAAAATGTGCTAAATTATAAATAAAGCTTTAACTTTGTTGTTGAATAATGCTAACTTAGACTGTGTGGGTGTGGCAAACTAGTAAAATGAGCAAGAAAGGAAAAAGATTTGCTGTGGAGATATTTTTATTTTATTTTGTCTTTTAAGTTTACACTAAAAAAAGTTTCAAGTTTTGAAACACGGATTGCATCAGAGAAATATCCCTAGGCTCATTATTATGAAAAATAAATGGACGTGTTAAATATTTCACTCAAGTTCAAAAGCTTTGGGGACCCTTTTCCCTCTGTGAAAACAGTATTAATTCCATAATTTCCTTTCATCCTGGGCAATAGGATAATTTTTAATTGTTATTTGATGCTTGTGATTTTTTGGCAGCCTGAAGGTGTGGATGCTTGGTAAAATACCACTGGATGAACAGTAGAGTTGAACACTCTCTAACTCATGCTTGTAGAAAATTATATACACATGTATTTTACAAAAGTAGTGTTTGGGTAATGTGGCAAGTTCTTTTTGAAACCTCATCTCAACTTTTAAGGAGATGTAACAACTATTGTATGCATTATTAATCACTAATGAGTGGTAGTGACAAATACACTCATAAGGGCATCTTGAGAAAAGTTATTTATAAAGAAACTGTATAATAAGTGGTAATATAGCATTGGTGACTTTTACAATTAAAAATGTCAGATGAAGACCTCAATTTTATGTTGTTTCTCCATACACAAACCACTTTAAAATCCATGCGAGAAGAATTCACAAATATGTCATAGAAACGACAGAACTTTTCCTTTAAAGTAATTGTCTGACTTGTGTATCTACTAGGACCCACTGACTTTAAAAAGTTGATATGTTGTGAAGAATGTGGAAATGGTGATTATATTTCTTTGGCAATATAGATACAGTACTTATACTCTTTTTAAGTTCTTTTATTTCATTAAAAAAATTTTTTTTGTTTCACTTTTTAGAAAGTTTGCATAGCCATTTTATTTTTATTTATTTATTTACTTTTTTTGGTGGCAGTGGATGGTACGAGGAACTGAACCCCTGACCTTGGTGTTACAAGGCTGTGCTCTAACCAACTGAGCTAACCAGCCAGCTTAAGGGATTTTAAATAATAACACTATGAAATTCTTGAATCAGCATTTCAAATACACAAGATCAAACTTAATTTCTTCATTTTTTTCCAGATGAGGAAATTAATATTTATTAGTTACGGAACTCATCCAAGGTCATGAGCCAGGGAGAAGAATTTAAATTCAGACTGTGCAGTAAGACCTAAGTTCATTACTTTTTCCTTTACTCTTTTCATAGTTTATATTTTCCTGCCAGTAACAATTTGCCTCTGTATTTTCCATATGAAATAAATTTCAATTGTAATTTGGATAGATATCCAAGCAATTGTATAAGAAAATTAATTTGTAAGGACTAGAAAAAACCCCATATGTTAAAAAATTGTATGAGGACATATAAAAACTAATGCCATTTGAAATTTTTCTCTATGAGATGGGCATGAATATTTAAATATCTAACCTGGGCTATTTAGCATAAAAATATTACAAGATTAACACAGATTTAAAAATATCAGTGGCTGAATATGTTAGAAAAGTGTGAAATGTTAATCACATCTCCAAGAAGGAACACTAGAGATAAATTAGAAAAGTGTCAATCTCAAGAGTCCACTGAATCTGGCAAACAGAAGGGGTAGTCTATAAAATGAGACAGAAATGATATTCTAAGTTGTTTCCAAATTACTTCAACTTGATAATCTTAAACTTAGGGGAAACATAATTTGCGGTTTTCCTAAAGTGAAACAACCTTTGACTTTTGAATTAAAAACAAAAAAAGAAGCTCCTTCGATTTGCCTTTAGAAAAAAGATGTTGCAAAACAATTTTCTAAAGCATTACGGAACTTACCTGTTTCCATTTTTCCATCCTGTGCTGCAGGCCCATCCGGAATCACACTTTTCACCTGCAGAAACTCATCAGGCTCATCCCCACCAATGATGGTAAATCCAAAACCCATGTTGCTCTTTTTTAGGGTGGTGCTGAGAAATGTTCCTTTCAATTGGGATGCATCCCGGGTGAACAGTGGTTTTTCTACATGGGCCGATATAAGTTAAAAAAAAGAAAGAATGTTTAATGTTAAGGCAAGTTCTCAAACAAGAGAAAGCCAGCCATTGAGAAAAACCCAGGGGTAAATGTGGAGATCTTACATAGTAAATGCAAGCAGGTGGTGACTGCAAGAGGTGCAGAACATTAGAACTTTCTACAAATGCAGAGCAGTCCCAAGCATCCAGGGAAAGATGAAAAAGCTGTTTGGTTTGGAGAGAGACTTTTTGTCAAATCTATGTTTTCACTTAGTAAATTAGCCTCCTGTGCTTAAAAGGGCCTTATGAACAGGCTGACAGAGTGTTCAGATAAAGAGGACAGAAAGCCAAAATCATCCAGACACATCTGGAGACATTCCTCTTGTTATTAAAGATTCCAGGTAGGAGGTATGTGCCAGTGGCTAGTCTTGCACAAAACCTTGAAAAGACAGGTGTAGAAAACCCAAATGAACTTTTTTTGGTTGTTTTAAAGAGAATAAGAGTACCTCACTTAATCAGGCATAGATATCACAAATAGAGAAGCAGTGGAATGTGACCACATATTCAAAGGTCCAAATTATTTAGAAAAAGTACCTGGATGTGGGACTGAGTTCACTTTTGCTTATACTCTTATATAGTGGGATATAAAGACAACCAGATACATTTCTACTGACCTGATAGTGATTAGTACACTTTAAAATGTGAGCGAAAGGCGTGCCGAAATTTCTAGACATAATTATGAATGTAAAGGTAACACATTTTGTAATAATATGTTGACACATTCAAATCATATGCCTAAATAATCTAAATAGATCTTGAATCTACTCATATAGCTTTGCCCACATATTTGTTGTATAATATGCTTTTCCAGCTATGATCTGTAATAAATATATTCCTTAGCATATTAAGTGCTTTAAAAAGAATCATCATTCTATAACAGTCTTTTGCTTTAAATTCCATCTCAGATAAGTAAGTATTTTATGTGATACTTTTTTTTTTAGTTGTTACATTTTGGGTGACATGATTTAATATTTGTAATAGCCAAAATGTACATGGTAACTCAGATAAGTATTTTTGTCTGACACTTTTGTTGTTACATTTTGGGTGATATGTAATAAACAAACCATAAAATAATGAGTCATTATATATCAGAGTTTTACTTTACTTACATATCACATATGCCTTTATAAAAATAGAGCTTCTTTGAAAAGTAAATGTAAAAACCCATATAATCTTTTCACCTATGTTTCCTTTATCAAAGTCAAATTTACAACTGGAGAGAAGTTCATCAGGGACCTTTACATTCATTTCGTTGTGCTACAGTGGTATGGTGTGACAGTTATCAGCAGGCAAGTCGAGGCCTCCTGACACCAAAGCATCTTTTGTGCTTTTATTTATGAGTAGAAGCCCACGAGACGTGAAAAGTTTGTGCAGCAACTCATCCCACTACGTGGCTCCCAGGTGTAGTCAGGGCCGCAAGCAGCCCTGGGACATACCGATCAGCCAGGGCCTCCCCACTTGGTCGCGCTGATAGTAAGACAAGTCATTCACGCTGCGCGACCTCTCCGGGGCAGCGCGGGGGCGGATGGATTTGGGCCTAGGTAATGTCGATGAGGAGCTGTCTACTGTCACAAAGGAGAACAAGCCTCATTCCTGTGCTTGGACTTTTGAGGACAAACTTACGAGTCTTTATGAATCTCTGTGGTTTACAGTTCCACTGTCAAAACCCATTAATCCACCTTGCAACATGCTGTTAAATTCCAATAAGGTACTGCCTGGGGCTTTAACTTAATCTATGGTTGCTAAGCATGTTAGTATAGAAACAATGCAAATACCAAGCTAAAGTTAATAGAGGGATTTGGGGAATCAAGTCAATTATTTGAAATGGTCCAAGCTACAGGCATGTTTGGGAACGCAGGCAGTTTGACAGACCATTTTCCCTTGCAAACAGTGCATGCTGACATCGTACATACCTCGGAAACCTGGGGCCTGCAGGGGCTTTGTTCCAAGTTCTGTGTGGGGCATGTTATGCTGCTGTAGCTTCCTTTTTGCTTCCAGGACAGGGTTTTCAAACTGTGTTCTTCTATTTACGTGGCTAAAAAAGAAAATTTCAAATTAGGATAACAGTGGGACCAAGTCATTTAAGAGAACATATGTATGGCTCTACAGAGAGTGGGTGATTAAGGGATACCATATATGCTTAGAGTCAAGTACCTCACCAGCATGCGCTCAGGCTGCTGGTGGGGCTGGCTTGTGTACAATACTCATTTCTATGACAAGTGCAGAGTTCTCAGTGGCTCTATTGTATGGTTTTGTATTATATTGTGCATAATTCAGCCAAAAAAACTAGAATGTGCACTTGCTTTCGGGTCTACTGTGTTAGTTTGAGATTAGTTAGATGCATTAAGATAAATGGCCATCAAACAAAATTCATACTAAATGGTGTTGAAGAAAGGAGTATCATCTAAGCTTTGCAAAGTCTCCATATCCAACAGGATAAATGTGAGGTAAATTCACTGATACAATATAGCAACTAGACTCCATGTTTTTTACAGTCAGATATAGATTGAATGGCTGGGATCTGGGAGAAAGATTCCCCAAAATATTCATGGAAGTTATAAAATACCTATGTAGGATGGCTGATACTGAAATCAACCAAAAGTAGAGTATTCTACATGGTGAGATAGCAAACTCGTACGTAACAGACACAGGGTGGCCTGAAGCAACTGTGGCCCAGCTAAACAGAGGGCTATATAGTATTAAAAAACTAGAAATTCCTGTATACCAGGCTGTTTGAAATTTAGAGTTCCTTGTCCAGGGGGAGAGTAGGAACCAACTCTGTCTGGTCGTGGTGCCTAAGTTGCTCTTTCTCTATGACATAAATGTCCCATGAGAGGGTGGCATATACACTGATTTTGGTTCTTTGTTCAAACTGAAATAGGAGTATGGTTTGAAAGCATGAGGAGGGGTTAGAAGAGGGACTGACAATTACTGAGTACTTAACTCTGTGCCAGGTACAATATATCATTTTCCTCAGTTGCGCCTTATAACAACACAGTCTTGAAATCTGATTATCCCCCTTTCAAAGGCAATGAGACGGACACACAGACAGGCCGATGACTTGCTCTGTCACATGCCTAGTCAGTAGAAAGGCTGGGGCTTGACCACATCTATTTCTAAAACATATCTCTTATCTACATACTTTCTCTTTTCAATTTATATAATTTCACATTGGCAAGTGCACACATATTTAATGTGTATGTACACACACGCTCGTACAAACCACTCATTATGTCTTCTGAAAGTGCACATCAGAAAGGACAGGAGATAAAAGAAGCAACATCTCAACAAACAATTTTCTATTATTATGAATCAGATAATTCCTGGTGAGACAAAAAAGCAGTTGCCAGAAACACGATGACAGCAGTGTCTCTTTCTTTTCTCATGAGAGGCAGGGCAGGGGTCAGTCAGTCCTGTGTCCCAATTCCAGCTCTACACTTGATTAGCTTTGTGACCTTGGCAGTTATTAAACCTGAGTCTTAGTGTCATAATCTGTAATATGGGCACGATATTGCCTTCCTCCTGGGATGGTTGTGAAGATTAAATGAAATAATGAATATTAGCATGTGGCTGTGAGTAAGACGTGCTCAGTAATTAGTAGCAGCTGTTATCATCAATGTCCTCATCTCGATCACCTCCGATACTGTCATCATTTTGAGTCGATAGGAAAGGCTTTCTTAGGGGGCCTTAAAAGCTCTGGCACTCTGTTCTCATTTGCCTCTGGTGGTTTTAGGAAAGGGGGTGCTTATAACAATGTTTTTGGTTAATGAAACTCACCTGTATGGGGCTCAAAATAAATTTGTCTATGTAAAATTATCTTCCACTGGAAGTAAAATGCTATTGTAATGCTCCTGTGCAGCGGGGAGTCACCATGTCCGTGGCGTACAGTGAACTATGGCATATGAGCTTTCAAAGCGTCTTCACCCCGTCAGTTCTGACAGTGCCACTGCATTTCAGAAGGACCGGAGTTTAAAGCCTCTCTTCTCTTTTCTTCATTATCATGTAACCTCCTTACTGAAAACCTTTGAAATATTCCTGTTATCTAAAAATGTATTATTCCTGACTCTGACCTTACCTATGTCTTTTCTTTAGCTTCACTTTTGGCTACATCGCTACGTATATCTTTTGCTTCAGATATGCTCGTACTTGGAGCTACTCTAATTGGCAACACCCTATCTTATCGTTTCAACACCAAACTTCTTATCGTTTCATGTGAAATTCAGCAGATCAGTAGTGCAGCTCTTGAAGCAAGACAGCTTGGGTTTGAGGTTGTATCTCAGGCAAATTTCTAAACCCTCTAAGCAGTATCTTCATCTGTAAAATGGAGAAACTAATATCTGCTTCATGGGGTTGCTGTGAGGATAAGAAAAATAATGTTTGCAAAGCAAAATACACAGAAAGAACCCCACAACTGTAAGGTATGGCCGTTCTTTATTTTTTAAGGTATAGTTATGTTCTATTCCTGTTATTATTATAGGTGCTGCTGCCGTTATTGTCCTTATTATCACAATGTTTTTCTATCTGTCCCATAACTTCTTTCCTAACCTCTCCCAGCCACATTCCCAGCCTGAACTTGGCTCCTCCCCTTGGGCCCTCAAAGAAACCTTAAACCTCTCTCACTGCAGTTTATTCCTTATTTTCTTATACCATGCCTCACCATTAGAAGATTTGAGGCACTTTTAAAGAAAAACAACAATAATGACACAAAAAATGAATGAAATTAGAGCGAAGTTAGTTGAATCTAGGTGGGTGATCAACAGATAAAACTGATAATATAGGGTCTTATTTATTTATTTATTTATTTTACTAGAGTTCTGCTGCAAATTAGCCTTGAGCTTTCAAGCTGTTAATTCAACAAGAGAGAGAAACCAGTTACATTCTTCGGAATATTTAAGTTAAACCCAAGCCAATTGTTCAGAGGGACATACTATTCCTATTACATCTCATGAGATATTTCTTTCCAGGTCATGGATGAAGAGGTTTCTGAGATGTAGTATACAACATTCTAAATGATAATTTCACAATAATGAATTTCATACGCAAAACTCACCTTATCATGTGTGTTTTAATGATTGATTTTCCTGCTTATTTCCTTCTCTAGACTGTGCACGCCTATGTACAGGGTCTGCATGTTAATCATCTTTGAATAGTAAGCATTTACCACAGTGAAAGACTATCTACATATATATTTTTTGTCAAATAAATAAATGATGAGTGTGTGTTTTAAGACTATTGTTGTCAAATATATGTCGGTAATTTCAAGAAACCAAGAAACAGCCTTGCAATGTACTCAAATATTAGCTTTTTTCATTTTCTATCTGTTCTATTTCTGTTTTGCTAGGTCTCTGTTCATCGTATGCATAACTTTATCCCTAGAAAACACATTACAAGAACTCTCTGTGATGCATTTATTCATACCATAGGGTTCCTCCAACTTGCCCCCTGCATGTCATTATTTTCTTAGGAAAGTTAATGCGTAACCACCTGCTTGGTGGATGTTATGTTGAAAATATTCTACTCGTTATGAAAGTAAGTTTCTAGAGTTCACGGAGATTGAAAATACCGATAAAATAGTCTGGCATGCCTTGTACACCACAAATAGAGAAAGCTGGATATGGCTTTTGTACCCTAAGCTAATTGCTACAGAACATTCACAGTGTCGCAGATGAAGTCATTCATTTGAAACCTAAAATGCTCCCTAGCACTAAAAACTATTGCAAAGAAGTGTGATTGTAGCTGAATAAAGATGACTTGTCTTTCTTATGCTTTCAAAATGAATAGTTTCCAGTCCTTTCAGTGTACAAAGGATGCGAATGAGAAATGTTGTCCTCCTCATTGTTTAAGCTCCGTGAGAAAAGTACTGGCTATTGCATTTAGCTTCCGTACACAATAACATAAACCAGAGCAAGACAAGCCAGTTGTTCAGAGGGACATAGTATTCCCGTTATTATGTCTTTTGAGATATTTCTTTTCAGGTCACAGGTAAAGAAGTTTCTGTGATGTAGCATACAACATTCTAAATGATCGAATGTCATTTAGAATGACATTCCCATATCTGGTGTGCTACCAAGAGTTCTTACTCTTTAATTACAGCTAGTCTAAGCTAAGAGAGCAACAGTCGTATTCTGAAGTGAGTATTCCATATGGGAGTGGCAAAGGGCTCAGGATTCTGTATTCAAGGATGAGATTCCATCACCTTCCCTTTTATCTTTTCATTTGCTCATCTGCAGTCTGACTCCCTCCTCTCACCATGGAATGGAAACTTAGACTAAGTTCATCTGTGGCAGTGTTCTGAAATTCTGGATGCACTTGAGAGCTTTAAAAACAAACAGAAAATAGAAAACTCAGGCCCACCCTAAATCAACTGACTTATAATCTTGAAATGGGGTGCATTGTTCCAGAAAAGCTTCCCAGGCATCTGTAATGTGCAGCTAGGGTTATAATCCCCCGAGTTAGAAGCTGAGGATGTGTGAAGAGGTATTGTGTAAGGAGTTTCTTGCCTGATGAGATTTATGCATAAGCCTCTTTTTCTAGATGTGGCCTCGGGAGTACTAGGAAATGCTACTTTGCTCCTGAAGAGGACTTCTGCCATCAGGAGTTTCAGACAGGCATGGAAGGAAGGAAATATTTGCAGCTGATTAGAAGATATGCTGCCAAAGGTAGTCCCAGGTGA
Organism: Galeopterus variegatus; assembly: GCF_000696425.1. NCBI lineage: Eukaryota > Metazoa > Chordata > Mammalia > Dermoptera > Cynocephalidae > Galeopterus > Galeopterus variegatus. The sequence goes on along the minus strand of NW_007726178.1, from coordinate 104,133 downwards.
GGGTTTTGTTTGACAGTATCTTCAGTGTGGGAGAGAAAGGAGGAATTAGGAGGAAAGTCCTATATACTGAGCCCATCAGTATGCACAGGACAGATTTGCTGAAGGTTATCAAGGCCATCATCTGACCCTTATAACCAGTGCTCCCTCTATATTCCAGTGTGCTTACACCCCACCTTGCTTCTCCTGGGGCTTTTGGAGAGGGCACTTTTAGTGCATAGTTGTGAATAACACCTTTGTGCCCACTCGTCACTGTTTCACCATCTTGACTTCTGTTGACATTTAGAAATGGTCAATGTGTGAGAGAGAGGAGAGCAGCTTTTGAGTGGAGATTGTACTACAGGTAAAATGTTTCCAAGGTGGCCAAGGTGGCTGTGCTAATTACTCCAAGGCATGAGGTAGCGCTCAGCAAATATCTGTTGATGCATGGGTAGAGCAAGGCAGGCATGAAAGGGGATAGGTCTCACTGTTTCACAGTTTCACTCTGCCAGAAAATATACATTGTCACAGCCAGAACTTGATGTGAAACTTTGGGCCAGCTTATTTGATATAATCTTTCTGCATTTGGGGAAAGACCTATGGAATCCTTCAAAACAGAGAATCTTTCAAGACATTCTAGTGGTAGGGGAAAAGTCATCCCACTTTGGTGACAAAAGATGTGAATTTAAGAAGCTGATAACTAGCAGCTGCTCTCTTGTGACACAGTTGAAATGTGTTCTTATGGAAAAGTACTGCATTAAGAGAGCAAATGTGGCAGCCCCACGGTGCTGCCTGTCAGCACGGGAGTGGGAAGACTGGCTTGGGGTTGGACATTGTAGCTGTTTGTCATCCCATTATGCAAACTGGCTCCTTTTGGGACTTCCTGAATGGACTCAGTGTGAACATCCTGGTTGCATGGCATTCCCTGTGCTCTCTCTGACTCCAGTTCCCACTCCCCATTTCTGCATTATTACCACCTCCCATCTAAAGCCTTGGACTGAAGCTGCACTGGCAGCTAAACATACACATTGTCTGTATTTTATTCATTTTAATACCAGCCTTGAGAAGACTCCATAGTGTTTTACCTACTGTCAAGTTTGGATAAATGGAATAAAAACTACTTCATGCTTTGGAAACTAAGAGAGAATAATAACTCTTCAAGGATGTTCTGGAGCCAACGCTCTTCATAGAAGGCAGGACAGTGTAATTAAGAGCTTGGTCTCTGCGGTCATGTTGCTTACATTCATATGTGAGCCCCACCACATACTAGTGTGTGACCTTGGGCATATCATTTACCCTCTTTGTGCTGCAGAATTTTTCATCTGTTAAGTCAGGATAAAATTATAGGCATCTCTTAGTGTCATTATGCATACTGAATGAGTAAAAGGGAGTAAACCATTTAAGAACAGTGCCTGGATGTAACTACTCAATACAAGCTAACTATCATAATTCTTCAAATATTTATCTCTCAAATTTTCTTTTCTAGGCACTATGGTAGGAATTGTGTGAGGGACAAAGATTAATCTAGCAGGGAAGAGAAAATAGAAAGAAAAAAGGATTATAATATAAAATATGGTATATTATAAAATAAGGCATAACACAATACATGCCCTACAGTGCTTTGAAAAGCCGAATTTTAGAAGTACTAGATTAAAGCCTAATGTTTTAAATATAAGCATTTTAAAATATGAGCTTTGGATAAAGGGAAGAATTGAATCTACTTTACTTAGAGTGTTTTTTTTTTTAAAAGAATAATTGAATCCTGCCTCTTGAAAGATTTCTTCCCAATTCTAACACTTGCGTAATGATTTTCTTTCTATAAATGTCCATTCATTATTTCCTACTGTACCTGGAAAATGTGAATTTGCTTTGTGAATGTGAGTGAGAAGATTGAGTCATTCACATGTTACTTTCCCCTGTTCTTCCTGAACATGAGGGTGTCTCTGGGGATATAGTGTCCTGGTCGGTGGTAGAGTCATGGCTGACTGAGAAGAGTATCCAGATAGTGGCACCAGAACTCTCACAGCTAAGTCTATTCCCTACTCCATGCAAAACTGAGCTTTCTAAAATGTGTATTTTCACATAAATGAGGTCTTGCCCTCCCCCAGTCATAATGCTAAGTTATTTAATTAAGACATTGACCTATAATGTATATTTCATGCTTAAGGAAGATTCATCACTAAGCCATTACTATTCACTAGCTACATGGGAAACTTCATACTTTACTCCTAGTAGACACGGCCATGCGCACTGCCAATCATGTCATGGAGTCACCAGGACTTACAAACACACAGACTCAATTTCAAAAGATTTAGAGCCCCAGGCATGCATTAAAAATGTTTTCTTTTCATCCCATCTCACTCTCATGAAGTGCTTCTCTATGAGTGAAGGAGGTCATTGTTATCCAAGGTATTCTAACCTTTTGCTTCTAGACTGAGTGAAAGTAATGAGTTATAAGTTTGTAGGATAGGGCTTATCTAAAGGGAAACTAAAAGACTACAGTATTTCAAGATCTTTCTGTATTAGACACAAGATTAATAAGTCATCTTCCACTGGTGTCTGGAAACACGACTGATTTGTTTAAGCCCTTTAAGTCTCATATATAAATTCATTAATCCATCAGTGTGCTAGGCACTGGGGACATAAAAGTGAATATGACACAATCCTTTTCCCAAAGGGACTCATACTCCAGTAAGAGAGACACATAAGTTGGTTAACTAATCCTTTCAGTTTGCCTAGGACTAAGAAGCTTCCCAGGAGATGGGACTTTCAGTTTTAAAACTCAGACAATCTTGGGTAAATGGTATGAGTTGGACACTTCACAAGTGGCCAGTAAAATATAACACAAGATAAAATGTGCTAAAATTTTTATGGATAAAGTGAGAAGTCAAAGGGAGAAAAGACACTTGGTCTGATGGCTCAGGGAAATCCTCACAGAGGAAGAGACACTTGGGCAGATTCTGGAGGGATAAATGTATCTTGCCAGATACAAAAGGGGGCATTTTAAGAAGGAAGCAGTAGATAGCAGTAATATTCAATTCTGCCTAGGTAGAGCATAAAGGGCTAGCACACTTCCATTGAAAATCTCCCTACTTCCATTTAGTCTAATGGACTACTGTAGCTTTGAAAGTCTCTATCCTGGAAGATGTGTCTTACCTCTAAACTTGGCAGAATTATAAGATGAGCTTCACTATATCAACAAAATAGGAAAGTAGTGGTGCTCCCTAGAATTCTCAGTCATTGCAGCATCATTTCCTGGCTACCTCACCAGTGTAAGAGATATTGCTTTTGCTTCGGAATATGAGCATGAATAAGAGATGTTCCATGAGTATGAAGGATCCCACTGTCCAGGGAAATAGACATTTCAGTGTACAGGGTGAGAATGGTCTGACCTGTAATATACTCTGTGTTGAACTGGACTGCTATTTCTTAATAACTTATTTATGAGTTGTTAAAATGTGAAGTCACAGTATAGCTTAAGTCCACTGAACTCCAAAAAGTATGCACTCATGTATAATGTCAGATATGCACAATCATGGATACAGGAATGCTTTGGGGCCTGGCTTCAAGGAGAGTCAGAGAATTACCAAGGACACTCCAAATAGTGGGAAATCATGAAGGCAACATCGCTGATATCTGGAATTATCCAGAAAGGTGGGAGTCAGAGAAAGAATGCTAGTGAGAGGTGATGGACAAAACTGGGGACAAGACTAAGGCAGATTCTGAAAGTCAACAGAAGATGAAGATAATTCCAATTCCATGTAATACCCAAACTCTCCAGGTTTCCAAGTCTAATATTCAAAGATGAGAAAAAGATAAAAAAGTATGATTCTTGACTACTTGGTCTTCATGACTATACAAACCAGAGGGAAATCAAATGCATAGCTATTTCTTTCATATGCTGGAATGTGATGCAGGAGAGACTAGAAAACAAAACAAAATAAAAAAAAATACTTTTGATGAGTTTTAGGTAGAAAAGAATCCATTGCCTGAATACCTAGCATCTGCACAGAACCTTTCAATACCTTGCCACTAATAAGTGACCATGGCACCTGGAAATGGGCAGGAGACTATAATTCTGGAAGATAAAGGCCCTGGGAAGATAGGAAAGGCATGGAGAAAAGAATAGGGGATGAAATTTAAGCAGCACCAAGAGCAAAGAAAGGTGAGAATAAGTTGCTTCATTGTTGTTTTTAATAGATTGATTTATTGAGTATAAGTAGTGTAGCAGAGTTTTATGTAATTAACACAGTGTTTCTGAAATTATGCTGTTACTGGGAGATCAAAGCTTCCTACAGAGTAGATGACAGTTTCATGTAACTGTAATGGGGGATATATTTTCTAATAACTTGTTTGCTCTTTTCCATAATCTAAATTTATGCCCCCACATTGGGCTGAGTTTGTGTTTTTCATTCTAAAGCTCTAAATAAAGAAGAGGAAAGGTGTGATGTTGGGTATTTCTCAAGAACATTCCATTTTGTACACTTTGAAAGTTAATTCCTGTTCGGATTTAAATTGTTTAATAGATGCCACAATTTTTTGAAAGAAACAGTAGCTCGAAGAATGAATGCCAGCCTTGTAAGTAAGGAAGAGACTAAAGGGAGAATGCTGGACTGCAGGAAGGATGCCAGCTAATATTCATTGAGCAAATACTATGTGCCAAACCCTCAGCTAAACAGGTTTGCATCTTTTAATTTGTCTGCTCCTCAGGGAGAGTAAACAATTTTCTGCAGATCTCACAGTAAGGGGCAGGTGAATGAATCAAGCCCAGTTCTGTGTACTGCCAAAATTCAAGACAATTGATTTATGTGGTTCTGACACAAATAGGCATTTATTTTTCAACTGAAATTACTTATGCAAGTGCAGGCATGGGCTATGTCTGGTAATCTGCAATATACTTTGGCCAGGTAATTCTCAACTTTTTAAAATCTGTTTTAATTATGAAACTGGAAGCTTTAGCAACGTTATAAACCAACTTCTGATTTTCTGAACACAAAAATGTGAAAATACAGAACACTGTTTTGATATATTTAATAATTTTATTTTTCTAAGAACCCAGTGATTATGTGCATAGGAAAAGTGACTGGAGGACTGGCTTTGTGTAACATGGTTTTCAGACTAGAAGGTCTCTTCCAAGGGTTGCCATTCAGCTTCCCTTGGTCTAGTCTTAACACAAATTTCCTGGACTCTGCTCTTGCCAGCTCTGGAAGTTGAGTATGGGCCGTGTCTCCGGCAATTATGATAATGATAATCAGGTGATTCTGCGCTAATATATATGAATAAGATTAAAGTTGTATGTGAAGGAGAATGGGGGAGGTCAACAACAACAAAACTATGAATGTCTTGTCTCAAACTTAGAAAAGGTCACTTCGAGTTCTAGGCCATGTTCAGTCCTGTCAAGGTCTGGTGATGAGATAAGAAACAGAAACACGTCATTTACTCAGCGTGGAATTCTCTATAAGGTAACAGAGCAGAACCTTGAGTGCTGGTGACAGCGCTCCCCTGACACGTTTGTAACAGTCACCTGTAAGTGGTAGACTTCTCACTCCACGTGTGCCTGGGCACTGGGCTGTGAGGAATGACAGAGGCCAGAGAGAGCCACCTGAACTCTCTGGTATCCTCAATCTGTCTTGTACCTCCTGGGTTTCACCACAGTAAAAGCCACTTTCAAAGCTGCTCACAAGGAGTCTGAGTTGTCATTCTCTCCCATTTTTGAGACCAAAGCAGAACTTGGGGTTGAAGCTACATTTGAAGATTAAATCTACCACTTGTTCTCTTTGAGAAATTCCCCTAATGTTTCTGAACTGCAACTGCCTCATCTGCAAACACTCATTTCCTACTCACTTTATAAGACTGTTTTGAGGAGAAAACAAGATAAAATATATGAAAATGTATAAAGATAAAGCATTACATAAATTTAAGTTGATTTTAACATTATTGGAATATTTAGGGTCTGAAAGTCAAGTGCAACTTAAATATGGACAATGTAAAGGCTCTTAATTCCTGTCCTGGGCTGCAATTCTATCACCTAGTGCTCTACCTGGATTCTTTAAATTTCAGTTTCTCTGCCTGTAAAACAGAAATAATGGTATTTGTCATAAAGAACTGTGATGATGATTAAATGAGTTTTGCAAAAACGCTTAATACATACCAACTGTTTAATAATTGTAGCTACTAATATTTTTTCCTCTGGGTTAACTACTAGTTACAAATTAAGGAGCAACCGCTTGGAGATAAATTTTACCTATGAGGTCAATGCCCCCAAATAGATTACTAAGCAATACTACAGAAAAAAGAAAGACAATAATTCCTATTATTTTATCTTTCTGAAAATATATTCATATTTTTGGATACTGAATTAAAACAGGAGAAAGTGAAGTTAAGAATAGAATGAAGGGACCATGTTAACCTTCACATATGGGTATGGTGCTTAATGAAAATTTGAATTAAGATTTTTACATTACAAAAACTCAACAAGTGGTGCTTGATAAGCTTTTAGAAATCAAACACTTAATATGTTTCTTCTAGACTAAATTTACACAAAATGAATTTTATTGGTTTATCACAGCAAACAGCCTCTTTTTTGCCTTTAGTAGATCCAGTTAGTTTTCTGAGCTATAGAACAGAATGTCTTTTCTTGACAATTCTAAATTTTATGCTACTTAGCTGGATTGAACTTAAATGTGAAATTTGATGACAAAAATTTGTGTGATTCATCCATTTTTACTATACAATTAGCTGAGTCTATTATAATATAATTTCTCCTAGTTAAATATGAAGTCATCTGTTAAACAGTAGTAATAAATAATGTTTAATAATGTCACTTTTTGTTATAAAAAATGAAAAACAATTTTCCCTTCAAATGTGTTCAATTTTGAGAGTGATTAAAAATGTAGTTCTTACCCCGACTTCTTGTTTATAAACTTATCCTTTATCTTTCTGCCTTTTTAATGACAATTTTAATATCATTTTCATGTCCTTAATTATTAAGTACATTTCTATTTTTTTTCCATAGCTTGGTAAGAAGATTATATTATGATAACCCACACTTTTGAGAAGTCTTCTTTCCATAAGACTCATATGATGAGATTGTTATAATCATTAAAATAAAGTAAAAGAATGGTAATATATGTTACTATCCAGCCGAACAAAAAGTAGAAATTGAAAGAAAATGCTTTAAAAATTTTAAGTATTCTTTGATTAGCAGACAAAATGAAAAAATAATGAGGCTTAATGAAGGAAAATGGCCAAATTTATCCCTGTTAACACAAGGTGCTGTTGTATTATTCCTTGAACTAGAAGAGACCTTAGCAATCACCTAACCTAAACCACTCATTTAACAGATAAAATCCGAGGACGTTAAATGTAATTTTGTACTAATCTGTAAATTCAAAATCATGGATGTAAAAAAGGACAAATTATTACTAACACCATGGTCCATGACACATGAGAGGAATTCTGAAAAACATTATTTGCATATTAATAAAGAGATGAATTATGGTTCTCGTATTGGGGTGAGGGGTTACTACATTTTTCTTAGTAAGGGTGACCATCATCTGTATGATTCAATTATAGGGTGCCCAAAGAATGACATCAATCTGCTGCTTCCTCAGTTTGATGTTCCCTCACCTCTGACAGTGTTAGCATCACTGAGCTGAATGTGATTTCAGTTATGTATCTATTAAAGATCTTAGAAGACCCAAATGCCAGCCAACTACATTAATTCCAGAAAGAATTCTTTTCCAACAATAAAGAAAAAAAATGGTGGTGTGTCGTGTCAGTATGCTAGTCTCCAACACAACAAGATCCTGAGGAATTTTTAGGATAATTTAACTCAATACAATTTTCACTTCATGTGCTAACTTTAGAACTTAATGTCATTCTAAGGTGCGACTCTAAAGTATGTAATGATACAGATTGTTAGCATGAGACAATCTGCAGTTCATGCACAAGAAGCATGGCACGTTTAATCCAGAGAGAGGAGACTTAATAAGCTATATGACCTAACTGTTTCACAAATAATAAAATACTAACACGTCTATTTGTTATAGAATATTGCCTTGGTGAAAGGCAAAGAGGATTGTCCAATGAAAGATGCTGGCAGTGTTCTCTGTGCCACCCAGCAACGAGCTACCTGGGACACAGGTCCCCTCCTCCAGTCGGAGGGACAGCACTTTCCCACAGGTCTCTATGTCCTCTTGGTGCAGGAATGCCACTTCCCATGTAGCTCACACCCCGCTCAAAAGGTTGTCAGCAATTCCCTTGAGAAACAGGCCCCAAGTTCAGACTGTACTCCCTGCCTTCACAAGGCCATTCTCAAGTTCTCACAGTCCTGTAAAAAAGACAGAGTAGAAGGAGGCAGTGTAGGCCTTCTTTGGTGGCACACAGCATGGCATCTCCAGTTGTGGCCACTCTTGCCCTCTCTGTCTGGGGTGAGGAGGGCTCAGGGACTGTGCATCTCACACTGTGGCCCTCTGCTAAGAAGTTCCCCTGCTCTTGTGCTGCCAAATGTACTGTTGCACTGTTTGCCAATGCTTAACTTCTCCAGAAGTGCCTACACCTAATTTGTTAGATTCATAAAAAATGCTTAAAGACAAATGAACCAAAAAACAAACAAAAAACAAAAAAGTATTTATATTATAATCATCTTTATTTATGAATATATTCTCAAAGAAAAGTTGGTGCTAGAGTCATAATCTCTTTGATTTTATTACTAACTTTAAGACAAAAAACATTAGAATTGTAAAAATTGTAAAAAATAACATGAATATATAACTCTGACATCAAGGCAAATAATTCATTGTTAGTTGTAAGCATCTATCTGCAAGTAAACCAATTTAAACTTCTGGGTGCCTGAAACATCCTTCATTTGGAATGAGATTGGTTAAATAAAGTAGTTTATGAGGTCCAACTGTTGCTAATAAAAGTATATTTTAATTACAGAGTCAAGTTTTCTTCCCTCCAGTTGAAAAGACTTATAGAGGTGGGTGATCATATTAGAATGAGCCAGCAATGGTACAATGTCTCACAGCATGAAAAGTAACCTCTAACTTCAGGTAAGGGGTGTGTGAGGGGTTTCCAGGTCTTGACTGGACGGTAGTGGAGAGAAGGGAGATTGTATGTGAGACTTCATTTTATTTGAAAGAATCATGGTATAAAAATGTTTGATGTACCCTGCCATGAGAGTAAAAAGAAACCAAAAGCTTTTCAACTGATCTGTAGTTCAATGGCAGCATTAGGAAAGTAAATCAATAGCCAGTTGAAATGTATCTAATATGAATGAGTAGTACAGAAGAGGTAAGTGGGAATTATCAAGTACAAACTGCTAGAAATGCTAATGTAGTATAAAAAGCATGTGCATGGAGTTAGGAAATCCCTCACTTATTACTGCTACCTTAGGGACCCGTAAGTCTCATGAGGCCAGGTTACTTGTTTTTCCAGGCTGAAAGACGTGATGCCACAAACTGAAATTGGCCTGGGTCAGCTGGAAGGAGGTAAATAGATAAATTAGTCATCGGTAAAGAAAAAAAAGGCTGATTATTAGAGTTAGGGTACCCTGTGTGTGTGTGTGTGTGTGTGTGTGTGTGTATTCTTGATCCTTTGTTCACCTGTGAAGTTTACTGATTTGCTTGTTTAATATAGGAAAACGTGTTGTAAAGTGTAAAAACTGAACAAACGACTTAAAAGCACAGCCACCTTATAACCTTATTAGCATATAACTCTTGGAAAATTCACTTAACTCCTCAGAGATTTAGTTTCCTCATTTGTAAATGCTGTGATTGTCATCTAGGATAATGAATATGAAAGCACATTAAAAGTTAAAACAGTGCCTTACATTTTAGTATTTGTACCATTATTATCACAAATTTCCAGTATATAAGATGACATGTACTGTAGATAGTTATGACCATATATAACTTCCTTACGAATTACCCTGGAGCCACAACCCCTTTGGAAGTCACCAAAGCATTACACTCTGAAGTCCTTGCCTCATCAATTTCAATAGGCTTGTGGAATTGCCATAATTCTACAGAAATGCTGTTTTTGTTCAATGAGTCACACTCTAGTCATGAGATTCAGTTATATGTTTCTTTCCAAATCAAACAGTTTCTCTTAGAATTGTTCACTTTTTGGAATATATATATATTATATATATATATATAATATATAATATATATATAATGAAAGTACTGGAAAAGCAAGTAATACCAAAAGAAGAGGCCTTGTACATATGAGAGGGCATTTCAAAAAGTTCATGGAAAAACAGAATTAAAAGATATTATGAATATTTTCATAAACTTTTTGTTCATGAAAATATGAAGTACCCTAGTATTATTGGGATATACAAGATTCAAAAATAACTAACATTTATTGAGCACTTACTATATACCTGTATTAAGTGCTAAATACCAACTCTGGTATGAGACTGCCTAGGTTCAAATTCTGTCTCTACTATTTAGTAGTATTTATCCTCTTCCTTCTTTGCCATAACCTGCCTACCCAAGATCTCACAGCTGGGGAGTTGCATACAGTGAAACTCTGCAGCCATACTTTTGGCCACTAGGTGATAATAATTGCTGTTTACAAGATTTAGAGTTCACCTTAGAATAGAAAATCACTGGACAACTTCACCAACAATGAACTTCAGTTTAGCATCTTCTATGACAGAAATTTCTTAGCTGGGGGAATGATTTCTTCGTTTAATAGGTATTTAAAAAGCATTAAAAGAGTTTTCTGGTTCTGAAAGATTGAAGAAAAAACTAAAACGGTTTGAAAATTAACTTTCAGCATAAGAAATAGTTCTCTTAAAAAAGCAAGATTTAAAAAGGATATTATTTTATGCTTATGTCTAATTGGAAGTGTTTTATTTTTATGCTGACTTATTAAAGATTCAAAAGTTGGGAAGTTCTTTCTTGGAAAATTTAGAAAACTACTTATAGGCATGAAGGAGAGAAGCATGCTTAAGTTAGGATATTGAGTTAAAACCCTCTCTAACCACTTTCCAACTTGCTGCATTATGATGAATATTCACCATTAACGGCAAAATGAATGTGATTTTCCTTTTACATTAAATGTTACATCGAAGATATTTTGCAGTATTTTTCATACTTTCTGGAATTGCACACAGTAATGTTTTATAGTAGCAGATGTGTGACATCACATGAAAACTTGTAAAACCTTTACACGAAAATCACATCTGTCAGTCCCCACTATCATTTTAACTGTAGTTATATGGTTTGCATCTCTGTCTGTGCCAGAGGAGGCAGCTTTGCATGAAAGCTTTCCCAGGAAATTGTGTCTTCTGGACTAGCTAGTTAAGCAAATTGTGTAACTGCCATTAAAACCAAAATGTACCCAGCAGACATAATTTTACAAAAGAGAGAGAAGACCACATTTGTACAAAAGTCACAGCTGTTCAACTCTACATTTTGCACTTTTTCATTTAAAAATTTTGCCTTTCTTTATGAACAGTGACAGTTACATTTCTAGTTAGCAACTTTAAGACTTCTTAATACATTCTTAAGTGCTGCACTGGCATGAATTTGGTGTCTGTCAGGAAAAATTGGGCTAAATTCTTTCTGCTGCTACAGAGTAGAAACTCGCTCCATCTGCCTTGCCTATAGATGAAATAAGAATAGATGCGGAGTAGGGCGCACTGTTCTTTAAAATACAGAGCAGTGTGGCTATATCTATTGCTCTTAACAAGTGCCACATCCCTAATGGCCACACAATAAGGATTCGTCTTTTTTCAGGTTTTGCTCCCAGTGGCCATCTTGCCCAGGGCCACTCTGAAGTTGTGGACAATGGAGCTGATGGCTCACAGGGCTGTGTGTGCAGCACGACCTCCAAGGGTTGGGCACCCTGCTGTGAAACTGCACCAGAAGGGAGCCAGGGAGGAGATGCTCTAGAGGGATCCTTCATTCTTCTCCAGTGATGAGCCCCAAAGGCTTGTCTGGCCCATTATAAATTACAAATGCTAAACTTATGGGAGGCATTTTGAGCAAGAGTTTGGAGTACAGATTCTGCAGTCAAACTCCCTGGATTCAAATTTCAGCCCTTCATCTCAATAATGCATAATACTGCATAAGTTACTTAGGGTTTCCTCATCTCTACACTTGAAAAAATGTACCTCATTATCACTATAGAGAGGATTATAAATGTGGTAAAGACTGTTGAGCACTTAGCCCAGTTCATGGCACATACTAGGTAGGCACTTAATGTGAACTATTTTGACGATATGATAATGAGGATGAGAATGAGGATTTTTCTGGCTCTTGAATATATTAAACCTATGATCTTAAAATTGAATTTGCAGGGGACAGAATTATGGCATAGTAGGATAAAGTCAGTTATAGTGGTCAAAACCTGTTCAATACAGGTTTTTCAGTTTCTAGCTATGTAAAACCTCTTCTGCTATTGATTACTGGATTTCCTATCTGCCTGTCTGTGGCTGACAGGAAAATGTGTGTTTGTGCAACTGTGTCAGAGGCACAACACTGATTTCAATCTGACATGCCCTGCTGATGACGGTGAGCCCACACTGCAACTTATGCTCCCAGCTGTTGGTCTGTTTGAAGAGAGTGGCTGACTGCTAAGTTGGAGCTCCAGTGTCCATGCATATAGGTTTTTTTGCTATTGGGCAGGAGAGTGGAATGTTTTTCATATCTCATAAGCAGCACCTCCAACTGTGTAAATGAATGTGTAATTAAACATAAAAAATTATAGCTCTACAGAGAACCCATTCCCATTGTCATTAATAGCATTAGTGAATCAGCATTTTCTTGGCTACAGATATACAATAAAAGACAGCCTTGCTTTGTTAAATTAACTAACTATTGATATTATAAATCCAAAATGTATGATTCCTTAAGATGTTGACATTAATGTTATCACTACAATTATGAATATCTTGGTCTAGGCAGTCTATATTTTATATTCATGTTATGTTATGATATTGTATTTAAGATATCTATACTGGAAAAGTTGATTTAACTTAGACTAGACATTTACTTTCTTGTGTATAATTAACTATAAGCAATCACGTGACCCCCCCCCCCAAGAAAAACACCCTATGGACTGAAAGTGATGAATAACCTCTATGTTTATATATGTATTCATATAGCTTCCATCAACAAGACTATTATTCAGAACCAATAGATATCCTGTGAAAATACTAATGTAATGAAGATGAGAGACACAGTTAAAACAAACCATGTAAAAAAGTGTATTCCAATTAAAATATTTGATAAGTAGTCTTTGTTGTGATGGGAGATATCTCTCATTTCAAGTAATGCATATATTATATGAAATAAATTGAGGTGTTTTGATTATATTGGTAAATTTTTCCAAAAGGTAGCTTCTAAGAAATATTAGAATAATATTTTACATAACGTTTTCTTTTAGCTGCTTATTTGTCTCAGTTTTCTGCTTGGCCTTATATGCCCACACACATAATTATTGATATTGGTATACCTTATGGAAACATGTAATGGGGATAAGTCCATGACAAATAGTAGAAGTAGATGCAACTAGAAGAAAGTTAAACTATTTTGACTCATTATGACCTGTAAATATGACCTTAAAATCACTTGAAATCTAAAACGATTAAGCATGTCAGTCCGCGCTAATTACTTAAGATCTGACTGACCGAATTCTAAATAATTTTCTGACCGTGACTGTGATACATGGAAAATGAAGTGGAGAAATGTAGAGAGAAGTGTAATTTAAGCAAGAACAAAGAGAAACAAAACCATTTGAAGTATAAAGATAACAAGGACAATTTTCTTTAGGGTTATAGATAATGTCCAATTCAATAATCAACAATAAGGGTCTACCAGCCACAAATCTTTACTCGAAGAACACATATCTCCATGATCAAGAAAGGAGGAAGCATAGATTTCTTATGTGTGGGTGTCTCACCTCTATGATAGGTGATTAGAGCAGAGAAGAAAGGTTTGAGTTAAGTACTGTTTCCTGCATTGGAAGTTAGCTTGAAAGGAGCAGAAGACATGGAAAAAACAATCTGAATAATTAGAATAGGGAAGGAGTCAGCAAACTATGACCTGCAGACCAAATTTGGCCAGCTGCCTGTTTTTATAAATGAAGTTTTATTAGAATATAGCTCCACCCATTCATTTAAGGGTTGCCTATGGTTGCTTCAAAGCTACAATGGCAGTATTGAGAAGTTGTGACAGAGACTGTATGGCCCCCCAAATATTTGCTATCTGGATCTTTATGGAGTTTGCCAACATCTGAACAAAAGAAAGTGTTCTTATTTGATAATTATGCAAGAAAACGTATTAAAAATTAGATCTTGTATGTCTCACACCTCAGTTCTCTTTCCTTACATGGACTGCCTTGGATTTCAGATGTGAGAGGCTTAGGCACAGAACAGTCTGATTCAGTGAATTAAGACAAGCTAGCATTTATTGGAAACAGTGTTAAATTTATTCTGGAACTGCAGCTATATTATATTTAAAATATGGACATTTTGATTGATTAGCAATTTAGTGTGACTCAGAGGCCTTATAACTATTTACAAATGACTTCCCTTTATTTTTGCAAATAGAGACACCTCTATGTGTTTATCTTACTTTTTTTAAAAATCTATATTGAGTTTGTACATATTAGACATTAGAGACTATGTTAGAAGACTGCATGTGGCAAATGAACTGAATTCACCTTGGCTGTGAATCTTGAAATGACCAACTGTAGTGCCAAATCTGGGGCTTTTCCAAATGAAAATGGTGGGTCAAAGTATTCAAGAAAAGTACCCCAGAGGGAGATGCACAAGGGCAGGGAGTACACAGGTCTTACTTATCTGCACATCTCCAGTGCAAAGAAGGGCTTGACACCTACTAAAATCCCAGGAACTGGTTGAATACTATTACAAAACAATTTAGCAATAAAGCCATCAATCTGTAACCCTTGACCATCTAGATTATTAATGTTAAACAGAATATGGTTAGAGAAAATGCAGTTAGATCTTGATAAATAATGTGAAACTCTTGTTTTTCAACCTCTGCATTTCTTGGCTACTATATGTCCCATAAGTAATACATAGGATTTGTTATTCACTCAAATAAGAAACATTACACAGTATGTGGGAATAAAAAAATTCTCTATCAGAAGAGAGAGTTCTAGAAAAAAATCACATATTTAACTTTTTAAAATTATGAATTACTTGATTTTCCTAAGAAAAATATAATTTAATCCTTCATAGATGCTTTATTCTGAATAAAAGGATGCATAGGAAGGATAATTCATAGTACGATAAGATATATTAATGCAATGCAACCTCCAATAGGTAGCATAATAGTACTGTCTACAGAAAGAAAACTGTTGGTTAGAGGGGTCCTAAAAGAGAAAAAAAATAAGTTTTGTTTTATCCTTCAACTGGAAAAGTATGGCTGATTCATTTAATTGACTTCAAAATCTGGTTTAATAGAACATTTCTCTTGCACAACCAGTCAGCTCCTAACATTTTGATTGCAAAATGAAAGGCATTTACTTCAATATCTTTAATTATCACTCATTTAGAGGACAGTGGGAAATACACTTTTCCAATTGGTGTTTTAGAATCATGAGTCAAGGGAAAAGAGTGACAAATTAGTCAGCTGGAGAGGCAAGAAACAGCTAGCTACTGCTGCTAGAGTCTTTGTGGATACTTCAAAGTAAGATGAAAGGGAAATAAAAGGGCTATTAGCTACACATGCTCAATAACTGAAATGTTAACACAATTTCACAACATTAATAACAAGTTAATATCACACTTAGAGACTTACTCAACATAGTAAGTGCCATATATAGGATCATCGATTTTTTCCCAGCCATATGGAAGCTCTGAAAAATAAAGAGTTTTTTCATTCAGTAAATAAAGAATAAATATCACAGTTTTTAATAAAAAGTAACATAACTTAATTGTTCATGGATTGCAGAAACGGTCTGCCAAAGTGGAATAAAGCATTCAGAGTCACACCAAATTTCAGACACATTCTAAGGAACTATAAGAAGCACTGACTTTAAAATTGGCAGTTAAAACACAGAGCTCTCTTCTCTGCAGATAACTGCTGGGTCTAGCTGTTTATCCCACACCAAGCAGTGGGATGTCACGTCATCACGTTATCACCATTCAGCGCAATTCAGAAGGCAAATCGCTTTCCTGAAAGTGCATACTGCTCTCTTATTTATTTGTATTGTTAAAGGAGCATTTCAGGATAAAGATCATATTTTCAGAATATATTTCTGAGAAAAGCAAATCGTCTCTGATGACTGAAAGAAAGACATTACAAATTCTTGGTTGACATCCCACTATTCAAGATGGGTAGCTTGCTGTTTCCACGTGGGTCGTAATTTGAATGCTGCCAATATACTATCTGGGCATATTTTTAAAAGACAAAGTCTAAAATTCTTAACACACTTTCCTTGACAATATGATATATATTTCCAATTCTCCATGGCTAATTTTAATAAACACACACACACACACACACACACACAAACACACACACAAAATATCAACAATGTTATGAATGCTACCATAGGCAAAAACATGCTGTTTGAAAACGAGGCTTTGCTTCATAATACTGTTTTCCAAGTACACTGAGCCTTTATAATTAACTCCTATAAATGTGAAGAATTTTATATTTTTCTTGATAGATATTAATTTTACATATGTAGAAGTAGAAATCTAAGCAAGATACAATGCATGCTTAGTAATATACTTAAGTAAAATTTGTTTTGTTACTCTAGTAATAACACATCACCGTAAACAAAGCACAGTCACGAAAAAATTAGAATTACCTACAATCTTTCCATCCAGAGATAACCACTGTTAAATTTTAATAAATATTCTTCAGTTTTCTATGTATATTTACAAAGTTTTCTTTTAGAAATTACATTATATGATGCATATTATTTTTATAGTCTATTTCTACTTAATAAAACGTCAAGGTCATCTTTCAGTGTGAATGGGTGTCACTGCACATATCACTTTTTAAAAAAGTTATTTATTTATTTTATTGAAGCATAATTAATTATACATTTTTGGGGGTACATTGTTGGTAATTCGTAGTCTATGGTAAGGCTACAGCCTATGTAATTTCACCAGTATTCTATTTTTGAAAATTTGGAACTTTACAGTTTTTACCTGTTATGCATTATCTGTGTTGAACTTGATAAAACCTACATCTTATATCATTTTCCTAATAAATTAATAATGATAAATTCCTAGATGCGGGATTTTGGACTAAAGGGAATGTACTCTTTTATGGTTTTTGATACGTGTTGATAGATCGCCACCTTTCTACACACAAAACAGTGCTAATTTATAATCCCACCCCCAAATTAAATACAGATCCAAAATTCCTTATCCAAAACTTTTAGGGACATATTTGTACAGGTTTTGAAGTCCAGAATTCTTTCTGATTCTGTTAACATGATGCAAATACCTTCTATTCTATAATACTCCAAGCAGTGTTGGTGTACTATTATGATATATATATCTATAGGTTTTTGTCCATGGTTCCTGGCTGATAACTCCCATAGCCCCTGTTATTCCCAAGAAACCACTCTCTGACCTTCTCCTGCCCTCCTTTCATCTGCTCCTTTTCTCCCAAAGGCAGGACTCTAATCTTCCCTGCCTCTCTGTTTTAGAGCTGGCCATAAAGAAATTCTCTGACCTACATTATCTGATTGTAAGTCATCAGATCCCCATTTCAGAAGGGGTCCTGCCCCATTCCTGGGAGGACTGAACACTGCACAGAGAGGCCAAGAAGAATCTGAACAGCCAGGCCTTGCTGCTTTCCCCATTCAGGCTATCAGTGTTAGATCATACCCTTTTGGTCCAATCCCACTTGTATACAGTTGTCCATGCTTCCATCATGCTACTTGATGAAGCCTCCATAAAAACCCCAAAAGACAGGGTTCAGAGAGCTTCTGGATAGCTGAATTTGTAGGGCTCTGGAAGAGCATGTAGCCTCTTGAGGAGGGCATGGAGGCTCTGTGTCCCTATGCATCTCTTCATCTGTATCCTTTGCAAAAACCTTTATAATAAACCGGTAGAAATACATGTTTCCCTAAGTTTTGTGAGCCACTTTAGTAAATTAACCAATCTCAAAATAGAGGTCATGGGAACCCCGATTGATAGCTGGTCAGTCAGAAGCAGAGTAAAACAACCTGGGGCTTGTGATTAGCATCAGAAGTGGGGGACAGTCTTTTGAAACTTAGCACCCAAACTGTGGGATCTGATGCTATTTCCAAGTGGACAGCATAGGAATTGAATTGGAGGGTACCCAGCTGGTGTCCACTGCAGAATTGACTGCTTGCCTGGTGTGTGGGGAAAACCCACACACATTTGGTCACAGAAGTCTTCTGTGTTGATTGTTGTGAGAGAGCAGAGGAAAAGCAGTATTTTTTTCCCACTCAATTGGGGAAGCAGTTTATAATTGAATATGTGATTATTTCTGCAGCCAAACATATGTAATTCATGCTAGGAGGGATACCTTAATAAACTTATAACACCAAATTGAAATCCTTCTTTCAGAAAAAGAATAGCAAACCTTACTGAGTACTGACTATGGTTCAGGTGCTAATGGACTAAGTCTATCCTAATAACTCAGTATTCAAACTACCTGTACTCTGGTTCCAGCAATCTTAACCAATTTAGATATCAATTCAGAGACTCTGCTTAACACAGCATAAACACCACTTTAATTCAGATTAAGGAGAATAACTATCCAAATAGTTTTCATCAAATCCCTCAAGCTACTGAAGAATTTGACTATTAAAAAGAAGAAATCATTTCACCAATATCTATCGAGTGCTTTTTACAAGCAGCTCAAGTAAAAGAATATACAGAGGACAGTAATTGATGTTATGGATATTTATTATTAATATGGCTTCATACATGGATACATATTTAAAACAGGTTTAATGTCATCTCATAAATACAATAACATATAAAACAATTATGTTCAATAACATAAAGAGTAAAAGCCTAACATGGTTAACTTATTGATACTAGTCCTACTTCTTAATGTCAGTGTCATGTGGAAGCATTTCATGGTCAAATTTTAAAAATTATCTTTTATAATGTAAATGATACTTTCACATATTCCTTACTTTTGGCTCTTTTTTTTGAGTAAATTACCAGTGCTAAGCAATGTATCTCAGAAGTACAGAGTTCATTGATTCTTTATCTTTGTCACATTTACAATGCCAAAGGTCATAGGAACAATTTACTACATAATTTCCCACTTGTCTCCATAAAGTCCTCATCAGAATTTAGGGAGAATTTACCTTGCTTTTCATAAGATATCAATATATGTTGTTTGTTTGCTTGCTTGCTTCATATTTCCAAAGTAAAATATTAATTTATGCAGAAACAAAATTGTACATTAATGGTCTTGGACTCACACTCTGAGACAAAACGATACACTGTAGTTCTAACCTTCTGTTACAAAGAACTGTCATTCATTATATTTTAAAGATTTTCAAGGGATTGATGGACAGATATTAGAAGAAACCAGTGAGAGGTATTATACATTGCTTCATTTGTAAACATGGCAGAATAGGCATAAAAATCTACAACCAATGTTGAAAAAGATGTGTGTGTATGAGTATATAAATGTCTGTCTGTGTACTCAAGAGTCCTTCAGAAAGTTCGTGAAAAACGTAATTAAAAGATAGTAAGATTCTTTCCACGAACTTTTTGAAGGACTTTCGTGTATGTGTGTGTATATGTTAGTGCACGTACACAAGTGTGTTGTGTGTATTCCCCTTACTGGGATTTTTCTTGAAAAGCAACAAATGATCTAGGCTAAAATGGCAATAACAAACCACAATGTTCATAAGTTTTTCTTCACTTATAAAAAGACAAGTCATAAAATAATCTTCTTAAGATTATAAACTGAAAAGTACATGTCTTCTAGATGGTGAAAAGTTAAGGAAGTTAAGAATTATCTTTCACTGTGAAAAATAAGCTATTTGGACTTGAAGTAGCTTTAGAAAACCAATTGCTTCTTCTTTTAATTAAGCTAAAAAACGAGAAAAAGAATTTCCAATATTATACTATTTGTTCAATCAGGCAAGCATGTAGCATAGAGCTCTTGCATCCTTGGTTATTTAGAATACTGCATTCACCAATACTTGACAAATTTGCAGATGATTAAGGTCACACTGATGAAAAAATAACATACACTATGCAACAGGGAAAAACAAACACTTGAGATCAGCAAGGTTAATGCTGCATTAAGAACTGTTTTAATTAAGATTTTCTTCAGGCCATGGAACCATGGAGCAAGATCAGTAGTTAGACAGTCCTGCCCTGCAAAAGTCTGTGCAAATGTCTGGATTAAATTGTAGTCAGTCATATACTGTATTAGTTTTGTAAAAGTGGAATAGAATCAAAAGATTAAATGGGCATCTAGTTTTGCCTGGATTCTGCCACAGCCACCGTGCTATTTATTTTTTTAAAATTTAATTACTCTTCCCAAATATTATTTTATTTTATTTATTTATTTTTAGGTAGGTTCGTTTTCATTGCAGAAAACTAAGACCCCTTTATGCTAGCTCACAAAATGCAATTTTTAGGCTGCAGATAGGAAACTTGAAGAAATGCAAGGACAGTACAGGGGTATTCAAAAAGTTCATGGAAAGTTTTGTATTATCTTTTAATTCCATTTTTCCACCAACTTTTTGAAGTACCCTTGTATTTCTTGTGGAAGTGGGACCCAAATACTGGAAAACTATAATGAATCTAGGACACAATGTCTTAGACTATCTCAGAAGGATCCCTTTTGTCTGTCTTTGTTGTTTGTCTTTTGAACTATGTTCTTTACCTCTGTATGTCCATGTCTCTTTCAATTCCCTTTTACTTTGTGTATATCCCTCCTTCTCTTCTTCTACTGACTGGCTACTTCTGCTTGCTCATCTTGCATATGTCCTGAAATGGCCATCTCATACCTAGCCCTATGTTACTTTTTATCTCAAGTACTGCTATCACTAATTTGGTCTCTCAGTTTCCCAATTCTGTATCCCATCCTCCTAAAGAATTCATTGGCCCAATTCATTTTCTTCAAAATAGATCCAAGTTACTTGGTCTGGCCAGTCAATGTGATGGCTGATAGTGATGGAGACTGTGGAGACATGATGACTAAATGCATTGTGGGGTAATGGATTGGATATTGGACAAGGAAAAGGATATTAGTGGGGCAACTGGCAAAATTCAAATAAGGTTTGCAGATTAGTTATAGTCCATATGAATGTTAATTTCCTGCTTCCAATAATTGTACTTATGAAAGATGTTAACATTAGGGGAAGCTAGGTGAGAGGTATGTGGAAACAATTTGTACTATTTTTGCAATTTTTTGAAATCTAACTTCAAAATGAAGACATTGAAAAAAAGCAATTTCACTTACTCTCACTATTGATAAGATGACTTATACACACACCATTAATGTGCAATCCGTTACAAATAATACTGAATTCCTTTGGATAATGTTGAATTTTTACACAAAATAAAAATGTAGAATTTTTGCATTTACATTTTTCTTTTATATTATGTTGAATTTTTTCAAAAGATGTTCTAAGAAAGTGGCTTTTAATTTTGCTATTTTACTTTTTATTTTTTTCTGCTGGCCTATACTATATTTCTGTTCACTAGAAAAACTGGGTAAATACAACATTCATGTTTAAGTGTTGCTGCATCCTGAGTCCTAGAAGACATAGATGCAATAACAGGAATTCAAAATCTGGAGTCAGGCTTTGTTCCTTTCCTGGCAGGTCATATCTTGTATGGGCCATAGCAAGCATGGGTTATGTTAATTCAAACAAGGTTGTATGGAGGTCCATTCTGATGGGAAGCTTAAAATTTTCTCCAAAGCTAAGAAGGCAGGCCAATTTAGGAATCATACAAAGTACTAAGATGTTGGAGACAGAAATGGGGACCAGAATGGGCGGCCATTTCCTTCAACCCTATATTATTTTATTTAGACTAGCTTTTTTTTTTTTTTTTTAAAACTGATTCTCTTGCTCTTGTTATGTTTTAGAGGTAATGGCATTACAAAAGAAAATTTAAAAAACATACAAAGTTTTTCTAGGTTATGTAAGTACTACAGTGTATAGTATACAATATGGTAACAGTTAATTCTCATATTAAAATATTTTCCTCCAATATTTTAGATTTTTGCTATATACTTAGCATACAAATTGGGAAATACAACTAAATTTTCCTGTAGAAGTCATACACCTTTTGCTCCTAAGTAGTCCTTAGGAGTTTTAGGAATCCTTAGTGTAAATGAATTTTTTATGAGAAATATATTTTTAGAATTAAAGAGAAAAGGAAGAGAAAGATACTGTGTAAGAATAAAATATACAAAAGATGATTTTTTGCTTACTAATAAACTCTATTATGTCTTTGTCTCTCTTTTCCTTTATTCAAAAATGTTCTTGTAATTATAAAAGTAAATCCTGAGCAAATACTTGTTTTTTTAACAAAATCCTTACATTAATGATAAGCTAATCACAGTCCCATTCCCCTACATAGAAGTAAAGTTGGGAGTGTATCCTTTCAGTTCTTTTTCAGTGCATCAAGACTCAAATTTGCTCCTCTTTACCAGTGAACTTTATACCATTCCGTCAGAGAAATAAACAACTGAAGCAAAGCCAAAGAATACACTAAAAAACCAAAAACTGAAAATAGAAAATGTTGTTCCTTTATGTTTTGCTCTCTTTCATCTTCTACAGATACTGTCTACATGGAAAGGCACAAACCCAATCGATATTATGGAAATACAGGCTGTGAAGTCTTCATTTGTGAGATCTGGATGTAGGAGCTTTACTCTTTTTATAGTGGCAAGAAGAACTAGCTGGGCTATATTTTACAGTGACAACATCTAATTCATGCTATCATGTGGATTCAACCTGAGTATTTAATTACTACAGTGTTGTAATGAATTTTAAAAATACTAACCATGATTTCATGAGATTGTTGATAGAAGATACAATTGCACAGAAAATTCCAAATCAACTTATTTCTTAATTTATCTTACCAAATTTGAATAGAAAATGTATAGGATTTTCTTGGTAGACATTGATGCGTGAGGGCACATGTACTCAATAATATTTTGGGTATTCAGGGGCCCTTTTCTACCTGGAAATAGCTGTCAAATATAGATGTGAACTTTTGCAATGCTAACGTAAATATGACAGATCTATCTGAGATAGTGACAAGAATTGTTGGTAGGACAGCATGGCACAGGAAAGGATGTTGTCTGGTAAAGACTTAGAAAGGGTTATATTTGGTTTAAGTTTGTGAGACACATTAGAAGATCTAAAAGCGATGAACCTAGTAGGTGTCTGTCTTTTTATTCCTAGAGCTCTAGAGAAACGTCTGGCTATAAAGAAAGATTCAGAAAGCAACTATATGCTAAGAACTTCAAAGTATGCCCAGTTTCCTCTTAACTTCGATAAGTTTATATTCATCCATCCATCTACCTACCTATTTATCATTATCATCCACTTAAAAATAGTTATTGAAACATTGTGGACTCCTATAGTGTAAAGGCTGACATCTACAGTTTAACCTTTTTACTTACCCTTTAGAAACAGTAAATATCTACTAAGAGAGCAATAAAGCCACTCATAAACAATACCTACAATACAATTAGGAGAAATAAAATATTATGAGCTTCAAAAATTGTATGTAAAATAGGGGCATAAATGCCCCAATACAGAAGAGCCAGCTGGTGTCAGAGTGAAGAGTGTGCACACAAGAGGAGAGAGGGCCAGGAGCCTGGTGGTGGGTGAGGTAGGAAAACAGACAAAAGCACCCTCAGAAAGATAACTTCCCACCCTGAATGGGACAAGAGAGCACAGCTACTGGGGAACTGGAAGAAGGAGGCTTGGAAGTGAGCAAAATGAGAGGTGGCAGTCTTGGGAAGGCACCTTCAGAAGAAGGGTGGGTGATGTCGATGGGGAAGATTGGCCATTGGGGACTTAGCTATGAAAAGAAAAAAGGCATGAGATGGAAATTAAGCACCTACAGAAATAAAAGATAATTATAAGGTCATAAGACATATGAACTACTCTCCCTGAAAAAAGAGAGATGTCATCCATTAATGAATTGCACATTTAAAGAAAAAAAACGCAAGATCACAAAAGCAACAGAAGAGCATGCTTATGAACTAAAGAATGTAGTCACCGCCCAAAGTTGTTTACTTTCCCTTGTATGAAACTGTTATTGCTGGTCTAGGAACAAAAGATATTTCAAAATGAACAGAAAATAGCAGACAACGTTCATACAAAATTACTATAAGAAATTAGAAAATGAGAGCCTAAATAGTGCAGTTAAAGAAAGTTTGTTGTCCTCCCTCAAAAGAAAACAAAAACAAAAACAAGAAAAATATAATGATTATAATTAAAATTATTGAAACCTGCAGATATTCTGAAACAAGCATTTATAAATGTAAAACAATGCCTTGAATCAGAATTTTAAAAGCTCTGAACAGAAATGGACAAAGAACAGAGAGATAGACAGTAAAGGAGAGTTGACCAAAATGATGAAATAAGTTTCAAAAAATCTCTGAAATGAATGCTAAATTATAAGGTTCCCCAAAGAGAATAGAATAGATTCAACTGAAAATATAATCAGAACCATCAAGGAAAGACAGGGCAATAGCTAAGAAAACACAAATAAAATAAAAAAAGGTAAAAAGAATGAGATAGAAGTCATTAATACAGAAGATAAGCAAAGATAATCCAGTACATGTATAATTGAAATACTTGAAGGAAAAATAATAAACTACTCAAAACTGCTCAAAAAAATTTCCAGAAATAAAATGACCATATCTATATACTAAAAAGTTTCTCCATGTACCTGAAAAAAGTCATCCGAGAGCAGTCAGTTCTAGGATACATACCAGTAAGCTATTAGACTCTAAAAGACAAAGAAAAAAAAATGGCTAAAAGTTAAGTTTCTTAAAATGGAAAAAATATCAAGATGACATCAGATCTCAGGCACAACACAGGAGGGTACTTCAAAAAGTCTGTGGAAAAGTAGAATTGAAAGTTAATATGAATCTCTCCATGAACTTTCTCAAGTACCCTCAGATACATATAGACAACAGTGAAGCAGAATTTTAAAGAATCTCAAAGAAAGT
This sequence comes from Galeopterus variegatus, assembly GCF_000696425.1. NCBI lineage: Eukaryota > Metazoa > Chordata > Mammalia > Dermoptera > Cynocephalidae > Galeopterus > Galeopterus variegatus. The sequence continues at coordinate 78,997 of NW_007726178.1, read as the reverse complement.
GTGAGTGAAGAATTTTATATGCAGTCAAGCTATCCTTCAAGTACTAACACACATGCACGCACTCTCTCTCTCTCACTCTCTCTGTCTCTCTCTCTTACTTTCTCTGTCTCTCGCTTACTCTCTCTGTCTCTCTCTCTTACATTCTCTGTCTCTCACTCTCTCTCTCTGTCTCTCGCTTACTCTTTCTGTCTCTCTCTCTTACACTGTCTCTCTCTCTCACTTTCTCTGTCTCTCTCTCTCACACTCTGTCTCTCTCTCTCTCTCTCTCTCTCACGCATCCCACAAACAGTATACTATACCCAAGAATCCTTCCTTAGATACTTACTTAATTGAACCAAGCTACTTCAACCAAGAAATGACTTGAGGAAAGAACTAATAGCAATCAGTCCACACTTGTAATTGTAGATCTAAGTTTAGAATGAATGCGAAGACAAGGGTAGGGAATGATATGCAAATGCCATAGGTTTAAGCAGTGTAGAAAAAAATGCAATTAAAAAAGACAGGAGAGAAAAAGAAAAGAAGAATAGCCAATGACCTCATTGATTGTTGCTTAGGTAATTGGTGGGAGTCACAGAATATCATTTAAAGTTGACAACTAAATAAGGGCCTTATAAAAGTTATTCTTTTCTTAATGAAACGTAGTTGATTGTACATATCTGTGGAGTACAGAGCTGAATATCAATGCCTGCGTGCAATATGTGATGTTCTAAAAGATATTCTTATGAAGCCAAACATTAAAACATAAATATAAACTGTCCTAAATACCAAAAGAAACCAAAACGAATAAAGAAAACAGGCCACATAGAGAAAGAAACACAGTCAATATAACAATGATATGGCCAATAAATACAATATGAAATATGACAATTAAAACCAAACATAGAGGGCTGGCCTGGTGGCGCACTAGAGAGTGCGCCGCTTGGGAGCTCAGCCGGGCTCCCGCCGAGGGTTCGGATCCCATGTGGTAACCAGTTCCTGCTCACTGGCTGAGCGCGGCGCGGGCGCGACACTGAGGGTTGCGATCCTGTACCGGTCAGTAAAAAAGACAAAAAGAAAAAAAAAAAAAAAAAAAAAAAAAGAACAAACAAACATAGAAATAAATATAATTTACCTCTCATTAAGATTTTCTAATTGGTTGATAAAGAAAAAAAAAAAAATTACCTCTCATTAAGATTTTCTAATTGGTTGATAAAGAAAAAAAAAAAAATTACCTCTCATTAAGATTTTCTAATTGGTTGATAAAGAAAAAAAAAAAAATTACCTCTCATTAAGATTTTCTAATTGGTTGATAAAGAAAAAAAAAAAAATTACCTCTCATTAAGATTTTCTAATTGGTTGATAAAGAAAAAAAAAAAAATTACCTCTCATTAAGATTTTCTAATTGGTTGATAAAGAAAAAAAAAAAAATTACCTCTCATTAAGATTTTCTAATTGGTTGATAAAGAAAAAAAAAAAAAAAAACCACCCTTGTGGGTTAAAAAAAAAAAAAAAAAAAAAAAAAAAAAACCAGCCTCTGTGCTGTAAAGAAGATACACATTTAAACAAAGTAATTCAGAAAGGCTAAAAATAAGGGTTGTACAGAGATATGCCGGACAGATAGAAAAAGTAAGAAAGCAGGAACTACGATCTTGCTATCAGATTTAAAAATTCAACTCAAAAGCATTAAACATGACAAGGAACCCCTTTTTATAACAATAAAAGTCATAATTCATAATGAAGATACAGCAATTATCAATACCAAATAATAAACCACCTTCATAAGACCATAACTACATCCCTTGCAATGAGAAGTGCACTGATAACAAGCATTTTGACTGCTCTCGGTCTATGACAGATCAAGTTACAAATTCACAGATATAGGAGAACTAAACAGCATAATTAATTAGGCAGATCTTTGGACTCTTCATCCTCCTCCTTACTCCCATCTCTCTCTCCCTAATTTTACACTTCTATAATAGAGATATATATTCTTCTCAAGTGCAAGTCTTTTTTTTTGTGATCTAATATATAAACAATTTTGGAGAATGTTTCATGTGTACTTGAGAAGAATATATATTCTCTATTATTGCAAAAAAGTCTCAAGTTCCACAAAGCGGAAATAATATAAACAACAATCTCTAATAATAATGCCATAAAATCTAGACATTAATATTAAAATTGTTATCAAAAGAATATTCACCTAGAAATTAAAAATTCAATATAAACAACTCTTAGGTCAAGGAGGAAATGTAAACTGAGATTGCAGTTTTTCTAAAAGTAGTGGGAGTGAAAATATTAAATAGCAAAATCTGTAGGATACAATTAAAACAGTGATCAGTTGAAATTTTATACTATATGTTTATGGAAGAATAAAACTAATGAAAATAAGTTCCCAGTTTAAAAAGCTATAAAAAGGACAACAAAGAGCCCCTTCAGAAAACCTGCATGGATGCACACACACACACTCACACACATGGAATATAAATGATAAAAACAAAAATTAATATGGTATAAAATAGAAAAATAGTAACACTAATAAAAATGCTGTTTGATCTTTCTAAAAATCAGCAAAATAAACACTAGCTAGCTTAAGATTAAAAAAATAAGTCATACATATAACAAGATAAGAAATACCAAGAGGGAAGCAATTATAAAAATAATAAAATAATACTTTGCACAAATCTATGCTAACAAAATCAAAACCTTAAATGAAATAGGCAATTTCTTAGGAAAACATAATTTATGAAAATTGGCCCCAGTGGAGATGGAAATCTTAAGTAGAAAGATTTTAAATCAGTTTCCCATGGTAAATGGAAAAGAGACAAATGAAACAATATGAGAACTACGGGTGAATTCCTTTAAAACCTGGGTATGAGGAAAGACTCAAACTTGACAAATAGGACTATGTAAAAGCTAAAAAGAATAATGTCTTGTATAGCTCAAAGCACCATAATTAATATTAAAGTATAAATGAAAAACTGGAAGAAAATATTGGTAACACATATGAGTGATGAAGGGCTACTCTACTTAATAAAGAACTTTTCATAATTGAAGGAAAAAAAAAAAGACTAAGGACCTAATAGAAAAATGTGCAAAAGCCAGGAACAGACAGTTCACAAAAGGTATACATAAATAACCCTTGAATATGAAAAGATGCTCAACCTCCCCCATCACAAGAGAAATGCAAATTCACACTATATTAAAACACCATTCCCCAACTATCAGATTCACAAAAAATTCAAAAGCTTGACCACACATTCTTTGAAAAGGTTGTGGGGAAACTGGCCCCACATACGTCACTGGTGGATGGACAATGTGGTACAACCTCTGTTGAGGGGAATTTGGCAGGAATTAACAAAATCAGACATGCTTTACTCTTAGACTCAACAACCTTTCCTTTGAGAAATTTCTCTAAAGTTTCATCCTCAACAATACAAAAAAACAAATGCACAAAGTTATTTGTTGCAGCATTGTTTTAATAGCAAATCATAGAAATATCTTAAATATCCAACCAAACACAACTGGTTAAATAAACATTATACGTGCACACAGTGCAGTACAATATAGCTGTAAAATTTATCAGGAAAATCTCTATGATCTGATATAGAGTTATTTGCAGGATATACTGCTAAACGAAAACACTCATATGCTCATTTTTGAGCTAAGGAACACAAAAAAGGAGAGCAAGAAACTGCTTAACTATGAACAGTCCAGCAGGAGCGGAAGATATAGGTGAGGGATGGAGACTTCCTTGAGTATATCATGCTTTTTCTATAGCATGTTAATGTTCATGTTCTTTAATTCAAAAAATAAATCAAAAGAGATGAAAAATTACCCTAAGATCAAATATAAACAAAAGCAAATGAGCCCAAATGTATATGAAATTGCCAACCACTCAGAAAAAAAGTGGTCAGGTACTGAAGAAACTACAGATTGTAGGGCTAGGGTTTTATTGTACAGAGGCCCAGAAGGTAAAAGCATTGAAAAAATATCATGGAGGTTCTAAAGAAGAATAACCATATTTATAATGCTGCACAGTTTGTTATGCTTTCCTGACAGTGAGTGTCAGTATAGTGGTTTCTGGAGGTTGGGGTTAATTTATGCTAGTTCTTCTTATGCCTTCTGCACTGGGAAACCTCACGGGTCTGGAGTTTATAATCCTCATGAATAAAATGCTGCAGTAATAAAGCTTCAAAACTGTGGGGTGGGGCAAACATTAATTTTAGTGATTTAGACCTAAGGCCAGACTAGGATTTAATGGTTCAGAGGGGAAGGCACAGGCCTCTGGAGGGGACAGGATTGGTGAAAGTCTCCCCAACTGATACTCGTTCTTGAGCTGACAGCTACCTTAGAGAGCCGATATCTGAGGCTTCTGTGAAAAGAACCTTTGGGCGTGATGGGTGCTGCAGAGGGTGACTCCGTTCATTCTGGGAATCTGCCACTCCAGGTAGTCTTAACAGAATTTCAAACCTGTTATAAACGCTGGGCATTCGTCTTGGTCAGTGGAGTGTTAGGCATAAAGGCATTGCAGGAGACCTACAAATGCCTGGGAGCTGAAAACAGGTATTTCTACAGGGAAGCTCTATCAGAGTTTTATTCCCTTTCAGGGACCAGGAATGGCATTTTGGCTTCAGGTTGCAAGGTCTTGTTTACAGATAAAGAAGTAGGTGAGCCTTTCCCTATAGGCTTCTAAAAGGGAAAGCCTGGGGGAGACATCAGGTTCAGAGTAGGAGGTTGGAGGCCCAAAGCTGTCTTCCTCCTTAGACTGTAATATTTACCTCTACAGGGATGTCAGTCTATTCTACAGGCTGATAAGTGGAGTAAGCAGCTCCAACTGGGAGGTCAGAGGGATGCAAGGACTGGGAGCTGCATAGTTATTAATATTTATTAATAGTTATAATTATTGATTCAAAGTGAATATTGGTAAATAATGAATGCTTTAAGAATTTAGCCACCATTTTCTAGGGGGATGAAGATAACCAGGATAGGTTAGGAGGGGAAAAAATTTTTTTTTTGCATTAATTCTTCATTTTGCCTTATCAATGAAAATCTTAAGGTTTAGGAGAAACAAATGAAGGAAATGACCATGCTTTGCTATGCTTTCAGTGGTGGTTGCTGTTGCTGTTTTCTTTTATGCCCCCCAAATGATTGGCTTTCCATAGGGTGTTCTATGGTTTTGTGGTTCAGAGTGTTCTAGTATATATTAGTCTAAGTGAAATTTACAATTCATCACTGATGGGCAGAGCCAGCCATTAAACATTTTCACAAAGTATTAATTCATTACAATTTATAATACCTGCAGCTAGGAGAAGTACATGTATGTTTTACTCTACCCAAACCCTCAGGTAATTTTTGAAGAGCTCAGAACCACAGGGTGTTACATTTCATGGGTATGATTCATTACAATTGATTTATTATCCTAATGCAATGTTAGCAATACTTTTGTCAATTGGGTATTTTGGGGTGAATTCACACAACAGATATTTTTCTAGTGGAGTTGTCTTTTTAAATTCAGTGAATTGAATAGATCCAATGTCTGGGGACAACCAGATATCTAACATAAATACAGTAAGGATTTGGAAAAATGAAAATTTAAAATTAAAATTTTATATAATAAGTATATATATAAATAATAATAAGTTTTATGTTAATAAATACATTTTATGTTGTTTTATATTAACATAAAACATTATTTATATAATAAGTTTATATATAAAATTTAAAATTAAAATTTGCCTTTACTTATTATATTAGACAAGGTGAATTCTACTTAGGAATATGCCCTAATTTCCCTTTCTATTTAATATGCAGCCTCAGAACATTGTTTAATTAAAACACCACTCAGACCAGTGAGACAGATCAGACTGAGCACAAACCTAGGGCTGCTAACTAAAATTTGTGGATAAGATTAGAAAAATGTTTGATGGTGCTGTCTGAAGCATCTTCCACGACACTGGATGTAAGTAGCAACATGACAATTTTACAAGCCGCTAAATGGTAACATCAATTTTGCTTTTGCCATGAGATTCATGGATCCTAAGAGACATGCATGCTTTATAGATAAGCAAGCTGGGCACTTGTCAAATTGGGGTGATGTGGAGTTGTCATAGATTCCCCACTTTATCTGGTCTACTGAGCTCTGCGTTTTTCTGTCAGAACTAAGAGGTAATCCATGCACATCTTCGAAAATGATGCTTGAAAAGAAAAATCAGTAAAAATGCTAATTGTCAAGGTCATTTGGGTAGAGAAAAGAAGAGGACAAAGCTTCCATATTTTCAGTTTCTGCAAGGGATGCTTTTAAATTAACAGAATGAACGAGCTGTCCAAGTTCACGGTGCTCTGTCTTCAGTTTGTTCCAGGTGGAGGTAATATATGATTTTCGGCAGTACCCATCACAGATCAGGGAGTGTCAAAGGTAATGAGAGCTGAGAGAAAAGTCAGGAAAATGCTTTTCCCATGGCCTGAAAGGATGAGGCTATTTAGTGTGTACCCATAACAATGAGATTCTGATTCCCAATTTGGTATTAATCTAAGGCACTATTGCTGCCTATTAAATTTTAATGACAGTAATGCCCAAATTCTGCCATTAAATTGTATTTATATAGCCAGATGTGTGTGTTGGGGGGGGAGTTGCTCAAATGTTCTTTACCAAAATAATTTCCTGTTCAGATTATTTTAGCTGGATCCCTAAGTGGAGATATTATTGAAAGCACAGTTCCCTCCATCTTGGAAATATAGCGTAATGAGTGTTGACTTGAAAGGACACAGGCATCTTTAAATTTGAGGAGTGGATGTAAATGTTACAAATACACCTTCAATTAGGTTACAATTTAATCTGCAATCATCATAATATCAGCCTATAAAAAGCAACAAAGCGTCTATTAATACACGTTGTACTGGGATCTGTCTTCATATATGAGCCTCCACTTCAAATATGGTATTTTTCTCAAAGAGGGGAGTGGTGCAATTTTAGTACAAATCTTGAATTTCCTGATCCCCTCCCCCCCCCACACACAGAGCAATGGCTTCCAATATTAAGCACCTAGCACAGAGGGCAGAGCACTTATTCCAAAGTTCTGGCCACTGCGATCCATACGAATCTTTATGTCTTCAGCTCTGTCCTGCCTCTACAGCATTTTTGGACAGAAGGACTAGATTAGATATCAGGAATAGAGAAATGCAATATTTTCATAATAAAACACATGAAACCTCTTGATAAAATCATAAAATATGATAGTAAGGTATACACAGTAATGTAAAAAGCATTAGTGGACTTGGAATTAACAGCATACACTGCATTAGTGCTTTGTTTCATGGTGGAAGGAAACAAACATGGGAAAAGCTATGGGTGGGATTTCTTAATGTTTTCCACAGTAAGTAAATCTGAAAAATATGAAGGGAACTGAAATAGAAAACATGATGCCTGCTGTGCCTGCAAGGTGTCTCAATGCCTAAAACATTAGGAAAATTCTTGGAGAGCATATCATCCCAGCGAAAAATATTACCTGTATAAAGCTGTCAGAGCCTGCCTCAGCTTCGGTTATGTGGCACGTAAAGAGCCAGTCAATCCCACAAATTAGGCTGCCCTGCAGGCTGGCTTGTCCAACTTACATGCCAGGCTTTCAGGAAATGTTAAAAGCCCAAGTGGAGCTGTGATTTTTACCTGTGGAAACAACTGGAATGTATGTATATCATACTGAGCAGTGACGGTGTGATGTGATGTGTGACTCAGCAACGTTGGGGGACTCTACATGTAAAAATTCAGACTTTCAACAGTAGTGGTACTGGACAAAGTAAACAGAAAGTTCTGGAGTGCCACATGCTCTAATATATGGAATCACATAATTTTTGACCTGTGATGGTCTTTAGAGGCAAAAAGTACTGAAAATATTGATTTGTACACAGAACATCACCAACTAAATTGTTATTAATTGGTATAATTATAGGGTTAAAGTCTTAGGCTACATTCTAAGTTTGGTCTCAGATCCTTTTTTTTTTTTTTTTAAATTTTTATTTTGTCAATATACAATGTATATGATTATTATG
>NW_007726178.1:7288-67274 GCF_000696425.1 Galeopterus variegatus | reverse complement strand
CTGGTATCACAGCTCACAGCTCTCAGGATCGCGCCGTTTCCTGACACGGGCGCTCCATACCCGTCGCCATTTTTCTCTCAGATCCTTTTGAGTTTGAATTTTCAGAACTAACCTGATACACACGGGGCATGGAAACTGGTGTCCTAGTATAGAAAGTAACAATATTTTTGAAACATACTAACATACTTTTCTTTTTCATACTTCTTTGTGTGTGGCTTTCCTTCTAGTTAAGCAGTCACTTATTTTAGGAGATTTAGGTTTGCTCAAGGGGGGATCTAAAGAGGAGGAGTCAGGAATCAATGTGTGACATCCATGTGCCTTGGGTAGGGATAAGACTTAGGGGGTGCAAAGCCCTGAGAGACAGAACTCAGGGCATGAAGTTCTTAAAACTCTAGGCAAAAGACAAGACCCATAACTTAAGCATGTGCAAACCATACTACAGCAGAGACCTGCAAAGGCAGAAAACAGCCGGCAGACCACAGACCCCCCCTTATCACCATAGGGATACCCATTTGTCTTACTACTTGGCACCATCTTGGATGGAAGAAGAAAGGAGAGATCCATTGGAGAAAAGCCTGAAAGAAAATTTGAACTTTAAAATCAACAGAATATTTGCACCCCCCCCAATAATGTTTTAAACTAAAAGAGACAGACAAATCTCTAATTGGTAATATTAAGTTTTCTCACCCTCCATCACCAGCAACGAAGGCTCCAAAGTGAGATGACATTTAGTTCCATGAATTAAAATCTTTTCTTACATCTGAGTTATAGTTTGCAATACCAACCTGGCTATCCTAGCATTAAATAAAAATCAAATTAAGTATTTAAGTAAATACATTTGAGAAAACTGTTATAAGATTTGGTATCAGAAAAACCTGATCTGAACGTTGGGTTTCCTTGGATAAGCCTCAGTTTCTTTATTCTGCACAAGGTTGTAAGCAATAGAAATGTAAAGTGCCTGACGTGCTCAACATTCGATAAATACTAGTTACGACTGTGTTTACTACTGCTACCATTGTTGCTGTTCTCCTCCTCATCAGTGGTAGTAATTGTAATAGTTTCAATAGTAAAACTTGATAGAGTAGTGAGTGGTGAAGGAAATTGGGTCCATATTTAAAGTGTGTAGCAGATAGGAATATCACTAGTGCATTTACCTCATAATTACTGGAAGAGGAAGATTTCCTAGAACTATGTCAAGTGTAGGAAAGAGCTAATAAAACTAAGTGTAGAAAATGAAGCTTGGAAAATTATTGAGTAGGAGGAGCTTTCTTATTCTTTTCTTCCTGTGGGAACTTGGCTTGAAGACATCGGAATAAGGAGACTGACATTTAGCAATTTGGCCTAGGAAATGGGAGAAAGGATCTGATTTATAAGAAAGACACTGACCAGTACAGAAGGACGCAATTGGAGGCCATACAGAAAACCAGCTGAACACAAATACAATTCTGCCTGATTATACACGACTCTTTCAAAGATAGTATGGTAGGGCCTTTTATTAGAAAAAATATAGTAATAAGTAGTAAAATTATTTCCTTATTTCATGAATCAACCACACTGGTACTATAAATATAGCCCCTGAAGTAACAACTATAAGATAATAATGATATTTTCATTAGAACATTCTCTTTGATTATGTGACACTTTTCTTTCAGAAAAATTTTAAGTGATTAAAAAATCAGTTTCTGTTCAAAGACCAATCAATTATTGTCACTTAGAAATAATACTTGAAAGAAAAAGATAAAATCTGTGTTTTAGAATTACAGTGCTAGGAAAAGGATATTTTTTCATTTGGAAAATAAATAAAATATGATGAAGAACCCGAAAGCTACTTTATATCAGTGTTAATAAAATTAACACATTATACTTAGCGACCTAATAGAGTTACAAATGAGATAGTTCTGAAACTGCTATGATTTAGGAAGTTTCACAGTGAGAGATGAGAGTTGGAAAATTCAGTAGGAACAGATTGCACAAGACAGACTGGAAGGGGCTCCACGGGAAGCAAAGAAAAAGAGGGAACAATGAGAGACATGGAAAGAATATAATATACCACCGAGAAAAGGGACTGCTCTGGAGTTCTAAGGAATATGTTATGACCATCTGTTTTCTTTTCCCTCATGGTGAGAAACTTGAAGACAGGCAGCATATCTTACTCATCTTTGTGTTCCCAGAACCTGCCATTAGGTCCTCAACACAGGCATTTGTTAAAGGAAAGAATGAGATTATGTGTCCACTGTGGTACTGGGAAAGATACAATGTCCTATACCTTTCTCTGAAGAGCCCCAGGTAGATATTTGGGTAGTGCAATGAATTTTGGCTTCTTGTGACATTAATACCTTCGTTGTTATTTCACATTCTTTATAAATTAATCCAGTTTTTACTTAGGTATTCTTGTGGTGAGAGTATTTGCCCCATTTTTCATGTATTTCCAGGTGAACTTGCTGGGTTGGGAGAGGGGAAGAGGAAAATGTTGATATTGGCCATATTCTACAAAGCTAACTACCTACCTTGTGATCGCCTGACACAGGTGTTAAAACCACATATGGATTAAATAAAATGTGTTAGTAAAGACTATGAAAAAAAAAGCATTACAGGTTTAATTACATTGCTTTTGGTAATATTGATTTTTAGTAGTTTTTATTTCCCCATATGGATATTGTGTGCTTTTAACAATGAGACTAATAATACACTTTAAAATATTTTACAAAACCATGGATGAAGTAATAATACTTTGCAAGATTTTAGAGTTTTATTAGTTTAATTTTGCAAACAACGCCACGATGTATACTTTTGAACTTATTCTTTCATATTCTTTCATGTGATACCTCGGCAAAATCTCTTATAGTTGAGACAGATCCCGAATTTCTCTCAAGCTATTTTTTCTTAGGGCAATATATTCAAACTCTCATTAGACACAGACATATAATTTGGTTCATTTCCATTTCTCCTTTCAGGCCTTATATATATATCATACTGGAGGGAGATATGGGTCAATGCTGCTTATTTTATTCACACATAATTCCCTATTTGAACATTATAAAATTCGGTATGCACTTATTCAACATTTATTAAATACTGTGCTAGAACTAGGAATTTAAAGTTTTCCGTATAAAGGGGATCACTATATGGTTATGGGAGACATACAGGTAAATTGTCTTACATGTGTGTAAGTTGGACATATTATGATGAAATTATGCACAAGTGCTCAAACAAAGAAATGATCATTTATAGTAGGGACTGGAGTGGACAGCAGATGCTTTATAGAGAAGTTCCCCTTGAGCTGTGCTGCAAAATATGAATCCATACTTACCTGGCAATTCTTCTTATTGAGGGGAGTTTATTCTACATTGAAAAAGAAAATGGCACTTAACTTCAATAACTGCTACTTATGTTCCTATTACAACATATCCCGTATGTTATCTTTAAAAATTTTCATGCTCTTCCTGCCTGACCTCAGTTATTTAGCACCATAAAAGTAGTAAAATTAGTTGTAATTTATATAATTTATTGGTACTATGTGCCAGACATTGATACTATGTATCATTGCTTTACATGAATCATCTTATTTGATCCTAACAACAACTCTATGAGGGGGAAATTAACTTGCCCAAAGTCATAATTATAATTTTTTTGGTGAGTGTAGGAGATGTCAATGCTGGAATCCTTTTAGATAAGCTTTCTGGACTGTCCTTTCTAAGGATTCCTAATGTTCTAGATATCAGTAAGAAAAGAACCACATACAAGGAAAGACATGGCCACCTGTGCTCAATGTTTTCAGGCACCCACCTTCTATGAGGAATACCCCAGAACTCTGGAATTCTTTCCACATCACTCTTCAGTAGGAGTCCACATTCAATATTTCCAAATCCTTTTTATCAGATCCTTGTATGATAGATTTAGTGAATATTTACTTTGGTGGTATAGAAAGATATGAATATAAACTATCTCAGGCTAACATTACAGTCATAATTTAATATTCAATATTTATGCAATAGCACAGGTTATATTTATGAGGACACACAGAGAGAAACGTTTAGAAACTTAAAAAAATTTATCTGGCATTACATGACAAGGAAATATGAATGCACTTGGAAGTCTATTTCATTTTACTTGAATTGTAGTGCCATCTGCCAAAACTCACTCTCCCCAAAAGTTCTGCTTCTGAAAACACCAGAAAGGAACTTTGTGTGAGAAATAGGCATGTGTTTTTTACTTAATCTACAAAAGACACATTTTGTATGTATTCACAAGGGCATTTTGCAAATTTACTGCCCAATTAATATGTCATTCTGTGACAATAACAAAGTAATCATATTTTTAAATGAGTCCACTTCTTTTCAGTTTTAACTTTGTAAAGCATGAAAAGATTACGTGGTGTAGTATGGAATTTACACTTTCAATTTATAATAATGCTGTCTTTCCTCAACAAAGGTGACACTACTGGCATCATCTAGGCATTTGCTTCAGGTAATTTCTAGTAATGACAGTGAATTTGGGCCGACTTATCCTTCCCTGGTTCCCACTGTGATATGAAGTTTGCATTATTTGTGGAATGATAAATATGATTTACTTGGAGTTAGTGATTGTGAAAGAGAATAAAACAAACTGCCTTTAAGGAGAATTGGCTCTAAGATCTTCATTCCATGTAAGAGGTGAAACTGTCCAGCATCTGCTCAGCTGTTCCATAGACACACACTATAGCCACTCTATTTAACATGCTAGATATGGCAGAAAGGATACAATAGAAGATATGATCCTTGCCTCTAAATAATTTACAATCTACTTGCAGAAGTAAAAACATCTACATGTAAAAGTAGAAATGGGTCTATAAAGAGTATTTATGAATGAAGGTGCAGGTTATAGCTAGTATACATAAATATTGTATGACTTCACAATAAAGGTGCCTTTAATTTATGATGATTTCATGACTCTCATTGATTCACAAGTAGAATCATGAAAGAAAGCAAAGGGTAGAAGCGGAGTGCTATTTGGGGAAAAAACAAGATGAATTCAGGCAAGAGCTAAGGAGAAGTGGGAGGGATGGATAAATAATTTTGCAGATAATGTGCAAAAGTAATGTATGTAAATTGAAAGATAATCATTCGAGTTGGCATAGAGAATTTGTGTTAGAAAATAATAAGAGAGAAGGCTATATTTATAATGTAGACCAATTAATAAAACATTCTTTGAACACTAGGTTGGAGCCTTTCTATCTTTTTTTTTTTTTTAGTTATTGGATTTGTTGTAACATGAATATTTTATTTTATTTATTATTTATTTATTTATTTTTATTGAAACATTATTGACTGTGCATATCTATAACATCAAAATCAAGGGTTCAGATCCCTGCACTGGCCAGCTGCCAAAAAACAAACAAGCAAAAAAGGGCTGGCTGAGTTGGTTAGAGTGGTTGAAAAGTCTTCAGTAATTAGAAACCAGTGTTGGATCAAAAACGAGGAACAACATAACAGCTACATTTTGGGAAAGACTTAATTAGGTACTCATATTATTAATATAATACATCATCAATACATAGCACACATCCAGGACAGTTCTTGGGATAGTATAGTAAAATGAATGATTAGAACCAGGAGGTGAGCTGGTTCTTCAGGGTGACACCTCCATCTCTGAAGCTGAAACACAGGTGTGTTTCACTTGATTCTGTCCCTCTTTCTTTAATTTGGAGAATTCTCTGCAATACAAGTCTTAGTGGGAGGTGGGTGCTGCCTCCCACTACAGAAGTTGAAAAACCCAGACACTTGCTTTCCCTGGAAACTTGGAAACTAAGGCACGGCCCTGTGGCCTAGGTTTGGGCAATCAGATACAACCAGCTGGGATTTGGAATCTGGAGTTAGTGATGCAAAGAAGCAACCAGAGTGGAAAATTTTTTCTAGTGGTGGCAGAGACAGCTAGTTTCTGTGGGCAGTTGTGGCAGTTTGTCCATGGAGAACCGTGTCTTCATTGGACTGTCCTTGGGGGATGGTGCCGGCTGAGTCTGGCTATGGAACCTCCCTTTGTTTTTTCTCATTGTCCAAACCTGGTTCTGCTACCTTTCTTGTGATTCTGTAAGCTACCCAATTGCCTTTCAATAAACTCATTTTCTGCATAAATCAAGCAGAATCTGTGTTGATTGTTTGCACTCAAGAACTTTGATAAAATATCCCAGGTAGGAAGTGACTAGGATCCCATTTGGGGATAATAATGACAGTGGGTAAAATGAGGAAAGGATAAAAGTAAAAGATGCTGACAAGGAAGAATTGATACATTTGGTAACTAGCAAGACACTGCTATTCTTTCTTGCTTCACTATTCTGTTTGCAGTAATATGTGTATGACATTGCCTAAGGGGTAAAAGGGAGTGAAACAAAATATTTGCAAGTATATACCCTAACAGATTCATAATAAGTGTTTGTGGAACATGTGAATATAATGTCTGTAAGTGTGACATTTCTTCAGAGGATAGACTAAACTAGGAAGTGGTGGTAAACACAAATGATTTTTAAAAATTAAAAAAAAAAATTCTATAGAGGGAAACAGAAAAGCTGGAGAGTCAGGAAAGCTGATGGTGTAATTCAGTTCTGAGTCTGAATGCCTGAGAACCAGGTGAAATGATGGTATAAATTCCAGGCTGAGGCTGCAGTCCAGAGAACCAGGAGCTCTGAGAACCAGGAGCTTTTCTTCCAAGGCAGAAGACAATGGATGTCCCAGGTAAAGATGAAAGAGAAAATTCACTCTTCCTCTACCTTTTTGTTCTGTTTTGGTCTTCAGCCAACTGGATGATGCCCACCCCTATTGGTAAGGACAGTCTTTTTATTTAAATGCTAATCTCTTCCAGAAACATCCTCATAGACACACCCAAAGTCTATGTCTTACCAGCTGTCTGGGCATTCCATAGCCCAGTAAACACAGTAAATTAGTCATCACACCACCCTACTTACTACTGCTGGAGTGAATATTGAACAAATGCAAATCCATTCATTTCCTCTCATTACTAGAAAAATTTTAGTGCTTTTGCTTTTGTTTTCATGTAAAGCCTGAACTCTTTAGAATGGTACACAGTTAAGCTGTCATGATCACGTCTTCCTAAGAGCATCTCCTTTCCCACGCAAACCTTTCATGCTCAGACTTTGCGTTGCAGTCCTGTGACTTGTGACTTTTACATTTTCTATCTCCTGTGCCTGGAACCTGCTTCTCATCTCCCTCTTCTGTCTAACTCCTATGTGTCCTCTATGGTTCAGCTCAGTGTTACCCTTCTCAAAAGTGTCTTTTGACCATCTTCTTTAGCAAAGTAGCCACTGTTTTATTTTTAGAACCCTTGGTTCAAATGTTACAACCCTTATCACTTGAAGGAAAATGGTTGATTTTCTCACCTTT
This sequence comes from Galeopterus variegatus, assembly GCF_000696425.1. Lineage (NCBI taxonomy): Eukaryota > Metazoa > Chordata > Mammalia > Dermoptera > Cynocephalidae > Galeopterus > Galeopterus variegatus. The sequence continues at coordinate 59,901 of NW_007726178.1, read as the reverse complement.
CTCCACCATTACACAGTGAGGACTTTGGGGATCACATAGCTCATTGATCTTTGTATCTCTATGTCTCAATGATTTTTACATTACTGGCATCTAAGCGTTACCCAAAATAAGACCGTGACATGTTTGATTGTAGGAATGAAAAGAGCACGTATTCCTTATGAAACCAGAAATATTTCTACAGCCATACTTCAGCTAATTTTAATATTAACAAGGAGTTCATTTCATGAAGGTGAGAGAAGGTCTAAGGTAATTCCATTAACCAGTGCTTGATCTACAATGAAGCAGGATCTGTAAATACAATACACAGTATACAGTTGTTTCCAAAATGTTCAATGGCCAAAATGATAATTCTTTTGAAGGAGAATAATTTATTGAGAAAGATTCTTGGCCCCAAGGGGAGTTGAAAGTTCAGAAAGCTGCCTTGTCTTTCTTTCAACTTCAAAGTAGATTTTCACAGATAAGCTCCTTTAGCGATTCCTGTTTACTACAAGTCACTCTCACATTATGGGAAAAACAAAAGAGAACAGAAAAGTAAGTACAAATAAAATAGAGGGGACAGGAGATAGTGAGGGAAACAGACTGGAAAAAAATCCTTAAATTTTTACAGGACAATAAAAAGAGAAGGAAAAGGAGGGGTGGAGGGAGCAAGAGAAATAATCAGAAATGTAGAGAAAGCTCTAGCCTCACACTTACTGAGATTCAACCTCAACAGAAAACTGGTGTTTCCTTCAGCCTTTGGCTTTTTCCCCAATGTTCTTCTCACAGAATTCCTTCATCTTCATCACCCAGTTCCTCAAGGTTAGGAAACATGCACAAGTAACTGGGCATCGGAATGGCAGTCCAAGGGGTTTGCACTCTCTATACTTTTGCAGTTAATATGGGGAGGAGGTAGAAATAACCCAATGTAGAAACTCCATTCTGTGATCGAGCATTATAGATATTTTCCCAGTTTACTTAATATAATTCCAACCTTGAAATAACTTGAAGTGCCACACTAAAAGTTCTATGGAGGTGCTATTCTTTTTCTATTCTCTACTATGAATTCAGTTTTCTTACTAAAAAGCTTTGAAAGATTTATTGTGAAATTGATAAGAACAGCAAGAATATGATGAAAATACAGATATATGTTAAACATTTCTTTTGTATAAAGAAGATGAAGAAATATAACATGGGACTAAAAATAGATATTATCTAAGATCCAGAGCAAATTCATGGGAAGTCATGTTGATTCTTATAAGAATAAAGACAATGTAGACAATATTAACTGTCTATGGAAAACAGAACAAGACACATTTTTATGAGGCTGTGTGTTGTGGGGTGGAGAAACTATGTCATTGTTGAATCTCCAGGTCTAGCCCAGTGCCACAAACACAGTATATACTCAAGAAACATGAATTGAATAAATTAACCTATAGGACAACTTGGAGAGAGTGCTCCTGTAGTTTTAAGGTGACTGTTTAAGATGTTTCAAGATAGCCTGATATAAGATATAATCTCCACATAGCAAAGTGATTTTAGAAAAGTAAAAATCAGATAAAATCATACCCCATTAAAAAAAATCCTCCAATAGGATTTAGAAAAAAATCCAAACTCCATACAGGGTCCAAGAAGCCTTCCATTCCTGCCAACCTCTCTGACTTATGTCCTATCACTCTCCTCTCTGTTCTCTATATTCAAGGCACACTGATCTTTCCCCTTTCTGTTCTCTGAATATGTCAAGTCAAGTCCCACTTCAGGGTTTTTATCTCTGCCCTGGAACATTCTTCCTTAGATACTTTCATAGCTGACTCCTCAACATTCAAGTCTCCTTTCAAATAGCACATGCTTACAGAGGCCTCGACCATTCCACCTAAAGTAGCTACCACCTTCCTCTTGCTCTATCTGACACCCACTTTATTTTATTAGCATTTTCTACCATACAAAATTTTACTATTTATTTTCTGGTTTACTTGTTCTAAGCCCCACTTGAGATGTATAGTCCTTTGATACAAAGTAAGTGGTCTCTTGTTGAATCAATGAATGAATGCAAACACTTAGGAATATAAAATGTTATGAAACTTTCGAGTGAAAAGGGTGATGTGATATCTGAAAGGATTATGGCATACAGAGAATCCAGGAAAGAAAAGAACAGAGTTAGGTTAAATCTCTGTTCTAGTCCCTGGGAGAGAGAGTTCTAACTATTATGTTTATTAGCTCAGTACTGGGCAAATGACTGCCCTAAATAAATGATGCATATTTTCATTTAGTTAGAAATTTAGCTTGTAGGTACAATTAATTTTATGTGAGCTTGGAGCATGTTGAGCCTGTCATCCCAGACCCAGATGACTCTATAAAATGGATTTAAAATGATGGAGAGGGATGGAAATGGTTATTTTAATAGCTAGCAACAGAGTTTTTCATGAGAATGTTTATATTGAGGAAACTACCTTGAAAATGCCCTTTGGTTGTAAAAAGTAAGGTCCTAAAAGCTGTACTTTTTAAAAGAAGACCATGATAAAAGGGGAAAGCTAAATTGCTCTGCATGAGGAATGAAGATAAATTTGGGGATATGGAAAAGAAGAGGCAGAGAAGGTTTGAGCCTATGAAAATACAGCGATGTGAAGGTGGACAAAGTAACTGTAACATTAAAATGTTTAATATCACATTTAAGTTTCTGCATACATGTATACAGTGTTTTACATTGCATTTACATCTATAAATTCTTTTAACATATTGCCTGGTAATGCCATATGTGGGAGGTTTCCAGGAAGATCAAGAAATCAGTGTTGAGTTCCATATCTAGATTGACCTGGAAAAAAAAAAAAAACAGCCAAGGAAAATGAAGTGTGAGTGAGATGAAGAGCTGTGCAGGCAGGAACTTAGAGCTAAGGCATGACCTCGAGGACATAATCTTCCAGGAACTCAAAGAAACCTTGTTAGGGCTCAGACACTGGAACAAGTCTAACATGTTTTGAACATTTACAAACTTCCAAAGTTAAGATACAAAAATCAAGAACATAGGGACTGCAGTTTCACCTATCACATGACTTCACTTTTACTTAAGATGACAGTGGTCACACTTCTGTCATCAGAGCAGGAAGGAGTTCCACAATGCCAGATCAGCTTCCAGATATTATGAAGTCTTAAAAAATAAGAAGAGAGCAACATGCTATATTTTTCTGCCCTCATTTATTTCTGATTTATAGAGGAGGCTGGGGTTATGATAGTTAACTTGGGTAACAGTGTAAAGTAGCATATAAACTAAAAATTAACTATTGTCTATGAAATTAAGGGCCTAATTATATATCAAAGAGTGAAAAAAAGAGGCATAAATCCTTCCTGAAGCTGAATTATATGTGTGAGTGTATGTGCTGTGTGAGAAATAGCCAAAAATAGAAATTGGCCATCTACATGCTGTAATCAGGTAGAAGACTCTTCAAAGGAATGTCAAACTGAATCAAATAATCCATGATCAAAGACAAATCAGCAACTGAAGCAGCAGCATTGACTAAGTTGGCTCAGGCCTGAGGAAAACAGTTGAAGGACTTGATGACGAACTAACGCGGACTTCATGTCTGGATCTGGAGGATGTGTGTTAAAGTCACAGACCTGAACTTGACTTTACTCCCAATATTAACTGTGCCTTATAACATTGCCTGTCCAGAAAATCTCTTGTTAACTATTAGTTTACTGTCTCGTGTTTATCATATCTGAAATTTCTGAAATATTGGTGACCAAGATGGCCTCAACATACCTCTCAGCTTGACCAAACTTTACATGGGCTTCTTCCTAACTATGGGCTCCCGACCTCCCTTTTCTTTGAGCATTTTTCTTTAGAAAACTCAAAAATTATGAATTCTTTCTTTGCCCGATTGAGATGAAAACCTTCAATAACCCAGGAATGTCTTTCTCTAAGACCTGAGAACCAATCCTTTGAAATGTAATCATTACGAAAGATGGGGCCCCTATCTCCCAGTCTCTGGGGAAGGGGAATGTAGAAGCCTAACTTTGATAAGTGCCAATTAGTAAACACAGATGGCCTAATCACATTGACCACGTTCACACCACCCCCGTCTCCCAACAGTTTCCCAGCACGTTTCCATTAGTGTTTAAAAATTCTCCTGCTTTTTGTGTCAGAGCAGTTGAATTAAATCTCTTTCCCCTCTTGCAGTAGTCTTGAATAAAGCGCCTTTTTGTTAACTGCATTTTTTCTTTGATAACAGATCAGTTCATTTTCACATTTTCCTAAATCTTTTACTCTCTTGATATGAGGCAATACTTTCTGGTTACTTTTAAATAAATAAAATATTTTTCTTTCAAATATGAGACTTAGAATAAATGTATCTAAAAATGGACATTCATGACAGAGCTAGTGAATGATAGATGGAATAAATAAAAAGCAAATTCAGAGTGCAGAATATGAACATTTAGGTAATTAGATAATACTCGGGAGTAATTTAATAAAAAATCTCTCTCTCTACACTGAATAATGCACGTACACATACAGGAAGAAGTATTAACACCTTTTCAAACTGTTGCCACACACACAAAAAAATGCTCAAGTTTGGAAAACTTGGGAAATTCCTCTGCCAAGCATATAAATTCCTTATATGCTGTGAAATGCTTGAGAATGTTTTTGAACATAGCAAGAGTTCAACTACAAAATGCAAAGTATTGATATTCTGCTACGAAGTATTATTTGCCTCAGTAGAGGTAATAGAAGCTAATGGTTTACCAAATAAAAAGTATAATATTTATAATGGACAAAAACACAAACACATGGACAAAGTCTGATCACTGATCACCAGTTAAATAGATCCAGAACTCTCAAGGTAACAAAACAAAACAATTCAAAACAAAAAAAACCTGTAGGAGTGCATTTGGTTTTTCTCTTCTAGGTAGAAAAGAATGTCATATCCACATTTTGTTCATAAAGAAATTCCTGACTGCATGTAGTTTGCTCCAGTTTTCTGACTCACCATTGTCCTTCTGATGATAAAACTAACTTGTAAATATAAAATGTATTGACCAACACTATCTAGCTTGCTTGGAAACAGCAGGATGTCTAATATTCTCCAGAGAAAATCTTTTGCTTCTTTTTCTTCTGTTAATAAGGGCAATTAGAAACATAATGGTCCATTGTGACTGGAGGCTTCCTAGTTAAAACTTCTCAGCAGCAACAAGCCATGCTTCCTAGGTTTCTCTTCCAACACAGATAAATACTCCATTATCTACTTACTTCAGTAATTTTAACTAAATTTAGCCCAAGTGAAATAGATTAAAATATGTTGTCAGTCTTTGTTGAACTAAAATTAGTTATTTAGTGTGCAAGTCTGATTTTTAATCAGTTGTTATCAGGGTTGTGAAAATGAATGTAGTGAAATTAAAAGATAACCCAAATGTTTAATCAGATTTTGTGTTTGTATTCACATGATTTCTTAATAAAAGAAAAAAACGATCTAGAGATAGGTTCATGAAGGCAGTTTAATTAAATCACTCAGATTATATTAAAACTCTGTGGGCAATGTTTTATGATGAGTAGCTTTAGTTTGAGATAAATTTAGCCTATTCATGAGATCTGGATCTATCATTGTTATTTTTAGGTTGAAAATGACACATGACGTCACTATCCACACATAAATAGGAGAAATATTTTTTAGTAGTAGGACTAAATTATTAGTAATTCATGCTTAAGTAGTCTTCTGGGCTTCTCTCTGGCTTCGGAAAACAAGCTTCAAGTTCATGTATATTATTTCCCTTGACATCCTGCTGCTTAGCTTAGCAGGATGTCAGTCAGTCCTTTCTGAGGGTCTTATCTTTATTACTGCTACAGTCAAATGTAAACCAGAGCATGAGACCAAGAAAAGCAGACTTCCTTTTTCTGTACATTTACCTTATAAGTTCTTACATGACAATTTTCGAGTCAGCCTTCATCTAGAGTGGTTTCTCTTTTTTATTCGTTTTAAAAGTAACACCTTTTCTAACTCTCAGGAGCCTTAATTTTGTGAAACCCTAGAGTGCTTTTAGTCTTTTCAAGGAACAGTAACAAAATTCCCTGGAGACTAGAAAACAACAGTAACAAAACCCAGTATATTTCTGGATGAATTTGTAGTACGGGGAGAATAAAATGAAAGGCGAGATGAATCCCCAAGCAGTGAGGAATCCTCAGTGTGCACCTGCAACCTCTATCTTGCGGCAGGAATTGAGGATTAGAATCTTCAACTGCTTGCAAATGTAAGATGAAATTGCTCAGTATTCCAATTTGCATTTCTTTGATAATAGCTCAGTTAAACATTTTATCATATGTTTAATTTAGATATTTATTCTGTCTCTCTCTTTTTTTGTTGTTGAATCAACTGTTGTGTCCTTTGCCCATTTACCTGAGTCTCTTATCTTTTCAGATACAATTTTTTTATGTAAGTTCTTTATGCTTTTTTGTGCTGTTACGTATGTTCAGAATTTTTGTTAATCTCTTATTTTTATACTTTTTGATTTTGTTGCTTCACTTTAAACTTGAGGAAGGTTTTATCCATGCATTTATATTTACTTCTACTGCTTTTAATGGGTAACATTTACTACAGAATAAATCAATGAAAAAAACAGGTGTTACAGTAATTTATTTTAAATTTCATAGAGTTAAGATGTATAAATGTTTCTTCATCTGTAAAAATAGGGACAATAATACCTACCACACAGGACTGAGATAAGTATTATAACACCCAGTAGGGTATAAGTGGGGTAAGGGTAATAATTATAACACGTTCCTTTCCTCTCTCCCTTTTCCACTCCTTCCTAGATAACAAGTTAAAAATTGCTATTTTTCAATGTGCTTCTGCCTTGTCTTGTTGAGTCCTGTTTATCCCACAGGCTGCAAAGTTTCCCCTCTTCTGCACCTTTATCCATATCCTGATCCTTCCATATTTGGCAGAATTACTGCCTCTGCTCCCACAGCACATTCTATTACAAAGATTCTTTATACTAAAGTTATTTGTTTATATAGCTGTGTCTCCCACTACTGGGCATTTTTTGAGAAGTCTAACACAGTGCTTGATACACAGGAGTGTGTGCACGTGTGTGTTTAAGTTGTATTCTTTCTCCAATTTATGTGTTTGGAATTTTCAAATGATATCAAGTTATATAATCTTGTTCCCTATGGTGCTACAAAATTTCATGTTTCAAGGCTAGCATTTCAATAGTGGTTTTTCCTAGGCTTTTAATGGGTGAAGCTGATGCCAGACAAATAAATCTAAAAACAAATTAAAATTATGAGCCAACCAACTAATTTTAACTCTTGGTCATATTAAATAGCAAACTAGTCAATAGTTATGAATGTGTATTAGTAACTATCTGTATTAATAATAGTTAAGCATATTAATACATTTATTCTTCATATACTTACATATAAACATATACTTATGTAAATTATAAACAATGTATGTAATAGTATGCATGTAAATATATGAAAATTTCCATATAAATATGTAATATATGGGAAAATATCATTAAAAGTGACTATACCTTGATATAGTTTAATATATTACTTATCAAATTTTATTTGACCTTATTATTATTTAATTTGACTTTTTCTATGACTATCAAATTAACATGTTAATGATTTCCTCGTTCACTTGGGAACTGCAAAGAATTGGTGTTCTTTGACTACTGAGAACATGTTTCTCACAAACAGCATTTTTTCCCTAAAATTTTGGATAATTTCAGACTACAACTTTATCAATTTGCTACTGTGTAATACAGATCCAATTTTAACTTACACAGGCTTAGTTTCATTTTAAGTAAAAAAGCATTACTTACTGTACTATTTTCAGTGCCCAAACTTAGATTGTTTCTCAGACAATATCTGAAATAATTTTTTTCTGAAAGAAAATTGTTTCTCATTCCAACAGTCACTTCAGTAGGGATAAAGTCAGTCAATTAAGAACATATCTTAGAATATTAAACACTGAATACATAGGTTATAAGTCACAGACTTCAAAGGTAGTGTCCTGTCTTTTGGTCAATTTCTCTAGGAAGTCAAATAATCTTTATTTTGTTTTAGATATACTTTATATTCAGAACTCACAAGAATATTTCAAAACATATAGGACAGATCTAATTTGAAACTATAGAATTTTAGCCACCTCTTTTCAACTTGCATACTAAATGTATCAAGAGCAGTTATAAAAATACTAAGCAATTATGGAAAACATTATAACATTGCCTATTAGAGTTTAACCTTAAACACAAAATTTTTACCCTTTTCAAACCAAAATATTCTTGTTCATTTAGAGAAAAACACTACTCATCTTAAAAACACTGTTGAAATAATTGACTACGCCTTCACAAACCCATATTTTTACACTTTCAAAAAATCCTTAACAATTGTAATAAAACTCACTAATAAACTTTTTTGCATTTGCATGTTTGACTTGCAAAAGGCTGCTTAAAGACAATAAATAGACAATTATTTACAAAAGACAATAAGCCTTTTAAGTTAGTATCTGGACCATGTGCCTGGAAAATACTTGTATCTTTTTAGTAAGTAATATACTGTAATATGCATAGAAATGGTGAATTGGTAAATAACTTCAGTAAATATCAGAATTTAATTTAGAATTGCCTTCAGTCAGAGAGCCACAGATAAAAAAGCAGCCGTCTAATTATTTTTTTATTGTTATTATGATTTATTGATATCATCATGTAAGAAAATTTTTGCCTAAAATTCTTTAATATCCTTTCTTTTTTTACATAAATTATGTTTATTCTTTTTCTATTAACATATTCATTATTACAAATCATAATTATTCTTTATGCCTCTTGCCTGACCAATCTCTCCCCAGTCCACTCCTGCCATCCCTAGTATCGTTAGGTTTGTTCTCTTCTGAAAGTTCAATGTATTATTGTGATCTTTTCTTTTTTTCTTTCTCTCTCCTTCTTTCTTTCTTTTATACTTTTTTTCTATCTATTTTTCTTTCTTTTCTTTTTTCTTAGCACCCAATTGCAAGAGAGGACATGCAGTATTTCTCTTTCTGTGTCTGGCTTATTTCACTTAACATAATTTTTCTCCAGGCTCATCCATGTTACAGCAAATGGCAGAATTTTATTCTTTTTTATGGCTGATTGGTATTCCATCATGTATATATACCACATTTTCCTTATCCAGTCATCTGTTGATGGACATTTAGGTTGGTTCCAAATTTTGGCTATTGTAAATAGAGACACAATGAACTTGGGAGAGCAGGTATCCCTTCAACATGATGATTTCCAATCCTTTGGATATATATCCAGAAGAGGGATTGCTGAACCGTACGGTAGCTCTATCTGTAGTTGCTTGAGGAACCTCCATACTATTTTCCATAATGGCTATATAATTTATTGTCCCACCAACAGTATAGGAGAGTTTCCTTTTTCCTGCATCCTTGCCAGCATTTGTTATTCTCAGTCTTTTTAATAATGGCCAGACTAACTGGGATGAGATGATATCTCAATGCGGTTTTGATTTGTATTTCCCTGGTTAGTGATGTTCAGCATTTTTTCATGTACCTGTTGGCCATTTGTATGTCTTCCTTTGAAAAATGTCTATTCATCTCTTTTGCCCATTTAAAAATTGGATTATTTATTGTTTTACTTATAAATGAGTTCCTTATTTATTCTGGATATTAATCCCTTGTTGGATGTGTAGTGTGCAAATATTTTCTCCCACTCTGTAGGTGTCATTTCACTCTGTTGATTATTTCCTTTGCTATGCAGAGCTTTTTAGTTTGATATAATCCCATTTGTTTATTTTTCTTTTGTTGCTTGTATTTTGGGGGTCTTATTCGTATAGTTTTTGCCCAGTCCTCCTTACTGAAGTGCTTCCTCTATGTTTTCTTTTAATAATTTTATGGTTTGGGGTCTTATATTTAAGTCTTTAATCCATTTTCAGTTGATTTTGGTATATGGTGAGAGATATAGGTCCAGTTTCATTCTTGTGCATATGGATGTTCAATTTTCCCAGCACCATATATTGAAGAGGAAGTCTCTCAACATCCCTTCCTGATAAAGACTCTCAGCAAATTGGGTATACAAGGAAGTTATCTCAACATAATAAAAGCCGTATTTGACAAACCAATAACCAATATCATCCTGAATGATCCAGCTTTTCCCTTAAGAACAGGAACAAGACAAGGATGCCCACTCTCACCACTCCTATTTAACATAGTATTGGAAGTACTAGCCAGAGCAATCAGGCAAGAGAAAGAAATAAAGGGCATCCAGATTGGAAAGGATGAAGTCAAACTGTCTGTGTTTGCAGACATGCTCCTATATACAGAAAAACCTAGACTTCACCAAAAAACACGTAGAGTAGATTAACAACTTCAGTAATGTTGTAGGATATAAAATCAACTCCCTAAAATCAGTAGTGTTTTTATACTCCAATAATGAACTACCAGAAAAATCAAGAAAGCAAACCCATTTACAATAATTGCCAAAAATATGAAATACCTAGGAATCAATTTAATCAAGGAGGTGAAAGATCTCTACAAGGAGAACTACAGAACACTACCAAAAGAAATTAAAGAGGACACAAAAAAGGTGGAAAGACATACCATGTTCTTGGACTGGAAGAATTAACATTGTGAAAATGTCCACATTGCCCAAAGCAATCTACAGATTCAATGAAATCCTCATCAAAATACCAATGACATTCTTCACAGAAATAGAAAAAACAATCCTAACATTCATATGGAAAAACGAAAGACCCCAAATAGCCAAAACAACTGTGAGCCAAAAAATAAAGCTGGAGGCATAACATTACCCAACTTCAAATTATATTACAAAACTATTGTAACCAAAACAGCATGGCAATAGCATAAAAACAGATACTTGAACCAATGGAACAGAATACAAAACCCAGGAATCAACCCACATACTTACAGCCAACTGATATTTGACAAAGGCAATGGGAACATACATTGGGGATAGTTATTAGCTTGTTATAAGTAAAAGTTTGAAAAATAATTATATAAGTCTAAATTATTTTTGTTGAAAATGAGCTGACTCTTCCTCCTAGGGATAGAGATTCTAATACATTAAAAAGACAGAAAATTACAGATAACTTAATGAATAAGAAAACAATCAAGACTTTTCAAATCAGCATTTTAATTCTCATTTATGAAAAAAACAGTCCATGACCCATCCTCTGGCTTTTCCCTCCCTCCAGCTCTGTTCTAACACAGATGATAGTAACTTGCTCCAAATAGAAAACAGTATTTAAATTCAACCTTTGAGGGCTAGCCTGTGGCTCACTTGGCAGAGTGTGGTGCTGACAACACCAAGGCCAAGGGTTTGGATCCCTACATAGGGATGGCTGGTTAGCTCACTTGGAAGAGCGTGGTGCTGACAACACCAAGTCAAGGATTAAGATCCCCTTACTGGTCATCTTTAAAATAAATAAATAAATTCAACCTTTTAAACTAGTAGCTGTATTTCCTACCTTAATTCACAGATAATCTTTATTTGTATGCTTGATTTCAAGTGTTTGTGAACTTTAAACACACACAGAGTACACTTTTCTTTTAAAACATGGACATAAAATTAATTCCATATTTTTCCCTTTGGACTAGTAGAATATAGTACTACAAAACAACTTGTGTTGGAAAAATATGATTTTAAACTGTCTCTGCTGGCTGATAAATACATACTGATTTATGAGTTTGCTGTGAGGGCGAAAGATAGAATGTCATTTTCCTTAGGAAACTTGGTATTAACCACTTTCATAGATTGTTATATTTGTATTACTACCAATTAGTATTTCTTTCATTTCTTACATTATATAAGATAGATTTCGGAGAAAGCTACTACGATAGATTCATGTTCTTGTGTTTTTCTCTCAGAAGAGTCATTTTCTCACATGCCAAACACTTTGTATTCCTGTAAATTTATTGTAGCTATGGTAAAGATAAAACTCTGTGCTCTAATATAAACATTTTTAAGAGTAAAAGTGATACTCAATGTTTAATGACTACAATACTACACATATGATCATGTTACTATATCCATTACCATCACATCAAATTCTACAAACTACAGGCATTTTTCTAAGTGTTTCTTTATCATGATGTAAAGTCATGGACATACAGCATAGAGAAAGCCTCTAAATCCTCTTCTGAAGAAGCAGTGATGACTTTCTAATACTCAGATTGAGAAATGTATGTTTTATACACTTATTTTACAAATACACTTTAAGAAGCAATCATTAATTAAGGTAAAACAATACTGTGAATATATTTTGAAATAAGTCTTCTAAAAACTCAATGCAGGTAGTAATTCTCTGCTCTCAGGAAAGGAAGGATCTGGAGAAGTCATGCAGTCTTTCCCTTTTAGGTCAAGCCTAAATCAACTCAAAATGGATTAAAGACTTGAATGTAATACCCCAAACTATAAAACTTCTAAAAGAACTTGCCTAAACTCACATAGTCGTAATTCAAATCTGAGACTGGCAGATTCCAAAGCCTGTGCTTTCCCACTATATTTCAAGAGCATCAGAAAAAAAAGATCAATTTGCTCAAAGTTAATTAACTTTGAAGAACTAAGAGGTAGGGTCAATGAAGAAAATAAAACCATCAAGCCTAATCCATTTACTTTTTGAGCAAAGACCTTTATTACACACAAGATGTTCCCAATCTTTTGGTGTAGAATGATCTTTTTAAGGGCCACTTTCTTAAAGTCCACGTTTACAAGTTTTATTTTTAATATCTGTTAAATGAGAAAATGTATGACAGAAACTTATCATTAAGAGAGTAGTACATTTATGGATGAGATGTACACATTCAGCTACACACCTCTTGAAACATTCTTTTGTGTATGCTCCCCCAAATCCACTCAGACCCCAGTCTGTGGCCCATTGATATTAAAATAACTAAATTATCTTGTAAGTTTTACAAATTTGTTATTCCATTAAGCTATTTCTCTGTAACATGAGCAGGAAAACAATATACTTATAAAATGTTAAGGAGTTTGTTATATTTGATTAGGAACAGTAGAAAAGAGGAAAAGTCTTATACTGTGCCCTGTTATACTGGGATCCTGGAGGGACAGTTAGCAGGTAAGGGAACATGCATTACATGCAAAGCAGGGAATCTGACAGGCTGAATCCAGGGTTTGCAGGGTAACAAAGAGGACAGCAAGGGGAGCTGAGGGTACATTAACTTTCTGTTCTCACATCTTGCTTCTTCCATTATTTAAAAACAAAAAGATTTATTAAAAGATGTGATAAAGACGTACATACAATAGGAGTTGAAATATAAGAAAGAGTAGTTGGGGAAGACTTTATATAATAAGTGGGATTAAAACTTGACCCTGTTACAAATAATTTAGTGTTAGAATTGTAGTAAAATCATGAAAACAAAAATAAAATTTTAAATCTGCAATACAAAGTCACCAGAATGAACGTCTTGGGTTCTCTATGGCATGGCTTACCTTTATCAATATATTTTTCTCCCCCTTTTGATTAAATGATCCTAAGAGGCAAAGGTTGTGTTTGAAACATCTTTGTTTCCATAATAGCATTTCACATTGCCCCCTTTTCCAGAGTGTGAATTCTAAATATTTTGGCTTAAAAAATTAGTCTCTTTCAGTAACTAAGGGTCTCTTCCATTCCATTTGATTCCTGCCGTCTGCCTGGGGTACATAGTTGATGCTCAATACACATTTGTTGATGGAATAAATAAATAAATCCAGAATAATTAAATGATGGATGGATGGATGAACGTATGAATGAAATTGCCCCGCTGTGAAATAAACAGGATGTAAAGCTCAGGGAGAAAAGAACAGGATTGGAAAGGAATCACTACATGAAGAAAATACAAGTGAATGAAGAATTATGGCAGATTCTGTGGGAGAGAAAACCTTGTAGGATGGTAACTAGGCAGTATCTGGTCAAAAGTTCAAAGATAATAATACTCAGTAAATAAGTGAATATAATATATTTGAACTTTAGTAATTGCCGAGGAAGGAAATTATAAGTGTAACTGGTATTATTATTATTAACATATTAGGATAATTAAACACATTAATGTGGATGGTCAAGAACATTCCTTAGACAGGACGCTTAACATTAAACAAAGGTACTTTGAGGGCACTTCAAAAAGTTCATGGAAAGATTTGCATTAACTTTGAATTCATTTTGCCATGAAGTTTTTGAAGTACACTCCAGAAAAAAATAGCCTCAGAGAAGTACACACCATTTTTGCAAAACAGCATGTTACTTCAAAAACATTTCAGCAGAGATTTTGGCCATCTACTCACTAGAAGAATGGAGGCTTTTTTTAGGCATTGAAGACATGAGCCCTTTATAACAGCCCCTTTCCAAAGCCAATCAAGTGAGGGTTGAGCGATGATATCCACAACATGACTGGCGTAACAGAACTTGACATCACAAGCCTTTTACTTTACATTATGCACTAAAATAACATCCCATATTGTGTTAATTGAATTCACTATCAGAAGACACAACCTGGTAATCCTGGGCCATTGAACTGAGATTTCTTACTTTCTTAGTTTATGTCTGAATTTTCCAGTTAAAAAACATGGCATGATCAAATGCAAAAGTCAACTTTCTTGATACTTAGAATGGTCTTTGTGTACCAATAATATGACAATATAAATGTTACAGCTAAAGTTTGACAGTAGGCTAATAATTAACAATGGTTGATGCACCAGCTAGAATTCACTGTAAATCACAAGCTAAAAAAACCCCAATTAAAATGTAAGCATTTTTAAAGTATATATTTCTGACTAAAGTGCTGATTTATCACTTGGGAGGATGATTTATTGAGTCTGTATGGAATAATAAATAGTCTCAGTCTTAACTGATGTTTTCCTACAGAGCTTTAGCTGAAATATAAATTAGAACATGGGTGGGTTTAAATGTATTTTTGCCATTTGATAACTCTGTAATGGGAATAGTTCTTAAGGTATTATGTAAAAAGCTTTTTGTATATAATTATGCACATCAAACCCCGATTCTTGGATTTATTTAAATAATTAAGAAGAAAGGAGCCAGTAATCAGGTAAGACCAGATATTCTCGTATTATATATTGTAATGATTATATTGGGCTGCAAATTACAATATTATATGTTTTAAATGACAACGAATTTAAAACTATTTTCTTTATTGTAATAAAATCTTTAGTGGGATAGGTTATTGTCAAGTGTGACCTTAAGGCACTGTGAAAGAATAATATATTGCTTTCAAGTCTACCAAATTATTGGTACCAAACTCACTAAGTCTTATCTAAGAAGGCTCTTCTTCTAATGCATTGACAAAATAAACTGTATAATCAGTAGTCATCTCAACATTCCTTGAACAATCAATCTTTTAAGAAGGGTTATGAATTAGCTTTGACAAAAGGTGCTGGAGCTGCAAGGTCAGTTGAGACCCAGCAGCTTCTCTTTGAAGAGATCCACAGCCTATAATCAAAGGGGAGGCAGGAGACAGACAGGTAAACAACTTTCTCTAATAAAGTTGACATGAATGGTCAGGTTGCTCGGGGATCACATGAAGGAGGAATTCCCTTTGCCTGGGGTGCTCCAGAGGAGGCAATGGGTGAGCTGAGCTATGCAGAATGAGATGGAGTTTGTATGGCAGGGAGGAGGAGTAAGCATGGAAAGGAAGAACATTTAAAATAAAGAAAACAGCATGACATAATGGGGTGTGAAATGTTATTTTGGGGAAAGGGGAAGCAGGTTCCTGGGGTGAGGAAAGGGGGCAGTGACAGAAGATAAAACTGCAACATTATGTTAGGGGTAGATTGTGAGAGTTTCTCCATGTGATTAAGGGCTTAGACTTTATTTTATAGGCTATTGGGAACCATCCAAGTCGCACATGTATAAAAAAGCACTTCCAAAATGCTTGAGAATGGCTTCTTATCTGAAGGAGAAAATGTTGCTTTCAAGCTTTTAAACATACATTGTTTCATAAGACCTCCTATTTGCAGAAATTGAGCCCAGTGTTTCTCTTGATTACTCACAAATTTCCAATTTTTGAAACCTAAACCATACAAATACAAATGCTTCTAACCACCATCTCCAAATGATGCTAACCACCATCTCCACTTTGTTTTTCTTCAGAAACTGAAAACCTTTTCAACTATTGAGAACTTTTAAATTTTTCAATAATTTTATTCTGTACACAGAGGGAGGCAGAGTTTAAAGGAAAAGTCACCGTTACCTGAGTCATGTCAGGGCACACCTCTTCTGGTGCCAGATTGCCACCAGGCTGATGTGTGACCTTGACAGAACCAATTTTTGGGGGGAGTGGGGGGGCTCCATTGCCTTATCCATGAAATGAGAAAAGTTGGATTAGATAGCTTTTTAAGATTCCTCTCTTTCTAGGTTCAGCACTTTCACATTTTAGGACTCTGATCTGTGTGAAGACCAATTTATATGTCCAAACAAATGACATTGGCCTGATGTATAATTCAGGTCAACCGAATTTGACAAAAGATTCAATCCATTAGTGGAAGAAAATGGTGTATGAAATTATCCATATTCATTAATATTTCACAAATATGCATATTTGCATTTAGAATATTATGAGAAATGGTTATTCAATTATCACAACATTAGAGGAACATTAGAGGTTTAGGTGAAGGAGAGTGGAAGAAAAAGACAGTAAGTTCAGCTTTGCATATATTGACATTCAAATGCCATCAGTGGAAATGCCTAAGAAGCAGTTGTAAGTGTGATTCTGAAGCTCAAAAATAATTTTTCTCTGGAAATATAAATTTGGAATACATTGTGGAAGGGGTTGCTTGAGGCAATGGGGGTGGCTGGGAGCTTGGAGAAAATGTGTAGCCTTGAAAGAGAAGGCAAGAAGATCGAATTGAATCGGCAAAAGAGACTTACAGGCAGGAGGAAGACCAGCAGAGAATGTGTGTGGGAGTTCTGCAGTAAAGGCTGTTGGCCACAGGATCACTATTGCATGCCATGCACAGGGCAAAAAAGAGAAGGAACCTGTGGATGTTGCAGTTCCAGAAGACCAAAGATAACCTTGTATAAAAGTTTCAGTGGAATATGGAGAAAGCGAGATTGCAAAAGGCTAAGGATTTATTTTAACTTTTCCTCAGAATCCGTGTTGTACTTAGACATAACCAAGGATTATCTGGCTGTTACAAATAGTAACCTTATATAGCACATTTTTAAGTCAATGGGAACATATTTCGGCCATCAAAGATGTTTGGTAATAATCTAGGTAAACAGTTAAGGGGTGTTTCCCAGAGGTGCAAATTTGAGTATGTTTTTCCTCAGTATCCACTCTTAGAAGGCAATTCATGTCTGGAAAGATTTATGTCCAAGAGCATTCACTGAAGCATTATTTTGGTAAGCTGGAAATCACATAAATGCCCATAAATAAGGGAATAGTTAAATTGAATACGATAAAATATGATTGACATTGCACAGAATGGTTAGTGGCATGGGGTAAAAGATAAGATATAATATGTGAACATATATTATTACATAAAAAAGCAGTATATCCAGAGTAATTGTCTAGTTTTTTTTTTTTTTAACAAAAACACCAAAAAATATAAAAAAACAGAAAAGAAAGGAAGGAGATGCACTAAAAATAAGGGTAGTTTTCTCTGAACGGTAATATTGTGGTTTGGTTTAGTTTTATTCTTTGTACTTTTTTATTTTCTAAATTCTATGTAAAACATGTATTCCTTATATCAGTAGGACAAAATCCAATAACTTCTAATTTTAAAAGACCAAAGAAGGGGCAACAGGAATAAAATGTTTTTGTTTTTTTTTTTTTCCTGAAAACATACACACATGCATTTGTACACACACACACACACACACCCTTCCTTTAATTTAGAAGAGGTAGAAATATACTTTACTTGCTGTTTATGGAAATCGGGCAGACCCAGCCCTGTGCCTCCTGGGTTTGGTGAATACGTGATTTACCTACTTCAGGCCCCAGAACAGAAGATATAAATTAGTTTGACAATTGTTTAAAACTAATGTTGTTTAAGTATGCTTTTGATAATATTCTAATGTAAAATACACAAAATAGGTAAATACTAGGAGTTGGTAAGATATCTCTTCAGAAATTCTAACATAATTATTCTAGACATTTAAATAATAAGGTTTCACTGATTCTATTATCTGAAAAATACATGCCCTGATTTAACCGAAGAGAGACAGGGACAGAACTATATGGTAATAGATTTCATAAAAAGATCCAAGTTAGCAAATCATGAAAATATCTACCAGTCTTTTAAAAATTGCTTAATGCTTTTATTTATATACACCTAAGGGTTATTTTAAGGCTTCAGTTAAAGCCTGTCTGTCATCTTCCTCCGTTTTCAGCTAATGATAAACAGGAATAAGATTAAATCATTACCTTTATAATTAATTTATTTTGTGCTAACTAGGGAATCTCAAGACCTATAGGATTGTATAAATTCCCATTGACCTTAATTACATCTACATGAGCTGAGCTGCACTGCTGAGTGAGCACTGAAGTTGGAGACAAGGCATCTGAATAGGCCACGGTCTTCAAAAACAGGTAGATTACATTTCAAAATGTTTGTAAAATATTCAAAGATGAAATAAAGACATTATTATGCCCACTCTGAATTCAGAATATATTAAGTAGAGAGATTTTAAGAACAATCTGTCTCTCTGACTGTACGTTTGTACCAGATGCTATAACATAATGTCCCAAGGTCAAAACAATGAGGCTAGCCCCATGGAAGGAAAATAATATGTAATTTATCAGGGCATGAAATATATTTTCTCCATTCCCATTTTCTGACTCTAAGGTATAAAAAGGAAAGGAATGTTTCTGGCAGATTTCTCAAAGAAACCAGAAGCAGCACCATGCACCATACAGAAGACATCCCCAACCCCATAAACAGGGCAAGTAGATCTGTCAGTGGTTGTGGTAATGTAGTTGCCGGTGGTGGGGACTTTATGATGAGAACATTCAGTATATTGAATCTTTGCAGAGGTCCCGTCTTTTAAAGGTCTGTAAGCAGTTAGCCAGAGTTCTGTAATACCTTGAACATAAGCCACAATTACTTTTGCAATGATAAAGTAAATTTTAAATGTTGCTAGCTTTAATATTTCAATATTTCATCTATGGGGCTGGAACACGATCCAATCCTTTGTACGGTGAGGAGGCATCAAGTTTCCAGCTGCACGGGATTTCTGGGAGGCAGGTGTATTGGTGGCAGTGGGTGGAGGTGACTTAAAGCTCTGAGGAGTAGACTAGAGAAGAATGGAGTCTACATCCCAGATAAAAGTGAGCATGGATTTCAGCTGCTGGAGGCATGAATTGGCTAATGTGTATGAGAGAGCAAAGGTCTGAAGCAACAACACCAAGGGAGTTGTTGACAAGGAAGAACATGCTCTAAAGTGCAGTGAATATGTTGAAACAAGAAGACAATCTAGTGGGATTCTAAAGGGAGGATGCAAGAGATTCCCACAGAAAACGGCACGACGCCAGAGTGCTGCCTGGGAGGTGAGTGAAGCAGTGACGTGGCAGCCAGAGTGAGCCCAAGAACGCAGAGCTTACCTATTACCAAAGAGGAAATTTGGTTTCGAGTTGCATACTAAATATGAACCATTTATGTTACACACACCATTAGAAAATAAATATTGACACTTTTAATGTAATGAAATGCTTCAACACTATATAAAATTATTTATATCAAATCATTTTATTCAATCATTTGTTACGGCCAGCAAGAGTGTTTATTCTCCAGGTTTGTTACGTTACAGTAGGCATGGTTTAGGTTGGTGTATTTTAAAATATTTTTTATCTCCTAAAATCATTTCAAGCTTGTGAAAATCAAATGAGGTAATAGTTATAAAGGACTGAATGGTGGTGCTATGATTTGAATGTTTGTGTTCCTCCAAAAATCATGTTGAAACTTAATCCCCACTGTGGTGATATTAAGAGGTGGGACATTTGGAGAAGTGATTAAGTCATGAGGGCTTCACCCTCATGAGTAGAATTAATGTCCTTATAGAAGAGGCTCCAGAGAGCTGCCCAGCCCTTCCATGTCTTCTTCCACGTGAGGACACAGAAGGTGCTATCTATAAGGAACAGGCCTTCACCAGAAACTGAATCAGTCTGCGAGCACCTTCCTTGATCTTGGACTTCCTGGTCTCCAGAACTATGAGAAATAAATTGGTGTTGTTTCTAAATTACCTAGTCTAAGGTACTTTGTTACAGTAGCACAAACAGACTAAAACAGGTTGTCACTGAAAATCTACCAATCCATCTTCATTTCTCTTGCAAAAAAAAGAAATAAAATCTTAATACAAGTAAATGACAAGATCAGCAAGTATAAATTCATTCTCTATTTCTGGTAAGTAACTAGGTAACTAAATATAACTTCTTTGGAGGATGACTAGAGTGAAAATTTTGCTATCTATCATCCCATTTCCTGAGATACATGTACAGAAAGACTGTTATTTTATTTTGAAGTAAACAAAGACTCCTGAAATGACCCATTCTTGTTCCTGACAATCCATAAAAATAAACAAACTGCCTAATAAAATCATTCATTGCCTTTGCTCTGAGACTTTCACTCATGGTTGAAGGAGGGAGGAAGGAATTCACCTTCGTAGACCTCTCTAATAGCCTTCAATCACTTCTTTAGTTCCACACCTCCAGGCTTTTACTTAGTCACTATAATGCTTAATATTCTATAATACATTATTCATTTTCATGTCTGTTTCCCATCCTAGACTATGAGTAAGAGCAAGTCCTACTCATCCAAGTTTCTCCAACCCACTGCATGATACCTATACATAAGAGGTGCTTAATAAGTGCTGAGTCACTTACATGTATCATTTCATATGTCAACACGATCATCCTGTGGGGCAGACTTGACTGTGCTAATTTCACTGATTAGGAAACAGGCTTGAAGAGGTTGGATAAATTGTCTACATTCACACAGACTTCAGTGGCAGTTTAGATTCAAAGGTTCTACGTTTTACCCATTCTAAGACAAATTCTTCTTTTCATACTTAAAAAGTTCTGAAATTGGGATGTGTGTTATCACTGATGGCAAGGCTGAATCATTGTCATTCAGGCAGCAGTTGTGATGTGGTTTGCATTTCTGTGAGTTTGAGGACCTGGTCATGGCTCTCCTGATTGTCTTCATTCCGGCTGAGTTACAGACATGGTTGGTTCTACACATGATGCACTTAACTGCTGTTTAAAATGTCTTCCTAAAGATTACACTATGATTAACTATGAAAAACAATTTATAGCAAATGTAGAAAGAAATGGCAACAGAAGAGCTGAGCATAATTGGATACTAGTGAAGCAAATATTCATAATTGGAAGAATGGCTGAAATTCTTTACTTTCTTGCTAAGCAATAACCAAGTGCATTATGAAACTTACCAAAGAGACATTTAACCACAAATAGTTAAAATCGTGTTAACATTTGTTGGGATCAGTCAGTGGGACAGAAGGGTACTAAAGGCAGGAAAGATGAATGTGGCAGGAAAATCAGGGCACTGATACATTCAGCTGAGAAAATAACTACTATTGAAGTGGTGATGTAGGACTATCAGTGCTGCTCAATAGAACTTTCCATGGTGATGTTCAATACAGCAGCTGCTGGCAGATGTGGCTATTGTGCATGTGAAATATGGACAGTGTAACTGAAAAAATGAATTTCAATTTCATTTTAATTAAATGTAAATAGCCACACGTGCCTAGTGGTTATCCTATTGGACAGTGCCAAACTAGATGGTGTGATAAAAACCAGTCTCCTCCTTTAGGGAAGTTAGTGATAAATAAGTTTGATGGTACAGTGAGTTTCAGTATTCTCATCTGAAAAGTGCAAATATAATCTATTTCAAAATGTTGTGAAGGTCTAATGAGATGCTATATTATTGTGCTTAACATAAAGCTTGGTACATGGTAAATGAGAATAAAGGTGGCAATAATAGTGAAAGTAGGACTAGTAACAGTTATGGTAATTATATCATTTTTGTCTTTGCAGACAAATAGCAAGTAAGGTTTGAATATTGCAATAAGCAGATCAGAAAGAAGTTCCACCCCCCCATGATGACAAGTTACCTAGAAATTAAGAAGTTCATCATAGATAGTTATTAGCCTGTGCTTAATCTCAGTAAATATTGATCAGCCTGAAACTTCCAGGAGGTGAATTAGTGCACACGCAGTGCTTCCAGATAAGTATCTGCATTTTGAAAATTCAAGTTTTAGTGCTTTGGTCTCACCATTTAATTCCTAAAAGGATGCCAGATTAGTTCTGGCATCTGTGAGAGTTCTAACAAGGATAGACTGTTTTTATTAACTACAAAGAGGAATATTTTGTTTGCCAAGGAGACCCTTGGATAAATGCTAATAGGAAAGGATGTCCTTGCTGGGCCCATACTAAGGGCAAGGCTGTTTTTATAATTGGTGGATAGCCCTTCTGGGGAGCTATTGGTCTATGTTCATTAGTTAATATGGATATAGGCTTGTGTGTGTGTGTGTGTGTGTAAGAAGACACAGGAATTACAAGGACAGTGAAGACTGGGATGGGATAACATCTTGGCATCTGTGCCCACCCAACCTTTGATCTATTTTAATGCTGCTACCAAGAGATGGGTTAGGAAGAGAAGCTGAAAGAGCTGATTTCAGGAAAGATGTTATTCTCTGGGATTGAGCAATGCTGCTTTATTAAGGGAGAAAGTTCAGGAGAGCTAACCATTTTTTCATCCTTTGCAGTGAATCCAAGTTCACTTTAACATCCCGAAGACTGGCAGCTTTGGGAACAGTGAAAAGCAGCAGCTTTAAGCACATGTGTTAGCAGTCTGATATACACGATCAGAAAAGGCGGAAGTGAGGCTGCTCTAAGCAAATGCATAAGTAGAGGACATTGACAATGGTTCACTCAAGAAACATAGGAAGAACTGGGCTGAGCTTACATAGGGACTAATGCTGACCATACTGCTGATAGCATCCCAGAAGCACTTGTGGGAAGTCCTCAGAAAGGGGGTTGAAGTCCTCAGATCAGATGGACTCTAGTGCAAGTGGTGACCTAATTTGTCCTCACAGGATGGTGATGCCAGAGGACACCGGGGCACACTAGCTCTTTTGTTACTTGGGAGTTCCTGTTATTATTCAACCCTTTTTGAGTTTTTATACTTGTATGCCACAACGATTTAGGGTGGAGTTAGTCCTGGGCACTGTTGGCACCAATAAAGGACTGTTCGTTGAAATCTTGCTCATCATTTGCCTTTTTATTGCTACCAGAACAACAGTAACTAGAATCACTAAATCTAATACTTGAATAAAGGCCCTTCAGAGGGCTTAACAGCAGCAATTGTGCAACCGTACACACCAACAGTTCTTGGCAGGAAGCGAGGAACAAGAAGTAAAGAATTACTCCATGAAGTGAAAAATTTGGGGAGTGCTTCAACTAGAAAATATGTAAATTTACAAAATGGGAAGACCATCAGAACAAACAACAGTTCTTTTGAGAAGTAAAAGCCAAATAAAGTTTAAGAATATACCCAGACTCTTTCAGGAGCACTTTATTCAAAATGAAACCTTAAACCACACTGGAAGATAACAAACTGCATGCTCATCTGTATTGTTTGACTCAAAATACAAAGGAGGAAATGAGATTTTTTGCCTTTTTGGTAATGGTCTTATTGACTGAAGGTCCTATTTCATTGACGCTTCCTCATTCTCTGGGATTGGTTAGTTATAATATAAGATAGACTGGAAGACATTTATTTCCTTCCATCCCTTCAATCTCATGGCTCAGTTCCAATGATCAGTTATACCGAAATTTTACCTAGAAATGGTGTTCATATGCTGGTCTTGTAATTTCAGTAACAAAAATGAAGTACATAGCTTGGCCATGTAATTTGAGTAACAAAAATGAAATATGATTTTACACAGTATTAAGCACAGTTCATGAAATAGGGAACCTTATTTTAGTGATGTGACTTTTTGAGCAATAAAAGAAGATTAGAAAAGAGAGAGAGAAAAAAGGAAGAAAGTTGGAATTGTACAGCTCAGAGGTAAGAGGTCAAAGGTGAGGGGTACATAACATGTTCCAAGTCTAGTTGACAAATTGGACATAAATAAATCACTGAGACCAGATGGCATTCACGCAAGAGTTCTGAAGGAACTCAAGGATGAAACTGTGGAACTGTTGGCCAAATGTGTAAACTGTTGTTACAGCCACCTTGTCAGAATACTGTCATATTGCTAATGTGATTCCCACCTGTAAGGAGGACCCTAGAGAAAACCCTAAGAACAAAATACAAAGCAGCAAGACTGGCTTTAAGGGCATAAAAGATAAGGAGAAGAATAAAACAGGGGTTTTATTTTACATGAATAGATCTCATGTTAAGTGTTTTTATTACAATAAAAAGAAAAAAACTTTGGCAATACACTTGTTTTTAGAAAACATATATTTCTACAACAGCAGGCAAAATATGATATTAACTTTGTTATGTGCAAGTGTTTTTCATTACAACATAAATGTTGACTTAATTTCTTTTTACATTTATTAATTGGCCTAATTCTGTTCTTTATTTGGTGGCTGGTGTGTATGGAAATCCAAACCCTTGACGTTGGTGTTATAACATCACACTCTAACCAACTGAGCTAACTGGCCAGCCCTGATCTCATTATTTTCTCTTTGCTTAGGGTAATCTTCTCCTTCCCATTTCTAGAAGGTTAATGTAATGTGTAAAAACAAAATAGAATCCATTCTTGTGACTGTAATTTTCTTCTGTTACATAAGTAAGTGAAATAAAGTGAAGAGAAACAAACATTCTCGGTCATATAGCTTTGAGAGGGTAGAGCTAAGATAAAAACCAATGTCAGTTTGACACTAAATTTTGTGTTCTTGAAAGGCGGTCGTTAACATCTAATTACTTGATTTAAATTTATTCTCATTTTTAAAAAAAACAATGCAGTCTTGCACAAAACAGATTCCTGCTTCTAATAGTACTGTTTCAGCTGTTACTGCTCAGTTATCTTAGTCTCCTACTTCCCTTTCTCCCAGAGAATCACTATTTCCCAATTAGGCTTCCTTTATGTAAGTTCTGAAAGCTGAAAATGTAAATAGGTTCAAGAAAGATATAAACAATTAGTTTTCCATCTATTTATATTTTTTATTAAAACAATTAAAAACATTTTTAAAAAAATCTTGAATCAGGATGGAATTTTAGAGAATTTTCAGTTCAAATTGAAAGATGGGGAAATGAAGGCAGAAACAAAATGTGTTTGCCATCCAGGTCATAGAGCTTATACATAGTAGAGTTGGGAATGGTGAGAGGTGGTGGAAATCTATGTATGCACTCACTGTGGGTTTTTTTCTGAGAATTGGCTTGCTCATTTGCAGAGTGAGACTCTGTAAGTCCTAGATCAGTTGCTACAGGGATAAGAGCTGAATGGTGATACCAAAATCTGTGCCATCTCAGAAGACTTTGTAGCCCTAGCTCAGTCAAAATTGAGAGACTTTTCAGAGTACCTTGGTTATTCAAGGTATTTGAGACCTCAGAAAGATCTCAGCTTAAAAATAAGAATAATGCCTTAAAGTAAGAGGCACACCCTTGGATTAAGTTCAAAGTCAAAATGGATTACCCTAGCAAATAAATAATACCAAATCTGACAGGGTCAATGATCTGCCAGTAATTGAACAAAACTCAGCATGCTTTAAAGAAAAACAATACAATCATACACAATATAATTAAAAAATTAGATATGGGAAAAAACCCAGAAAAATATGACCAATAGTCAAGAGAAAAATCAGTCAATAGAAACTGACCCACACAAATATGTATAATCAATTACATTCTAATTAAAAAAAGGAAATTGACCTCCAAGATAATCATATTTTTGAGTTAGCGAAGACTTTAAAGTAGGTTGGACTACATTAAGAAACGTATGGTCATAATGAATAAACAGATGAGGAATCTCAGGAGAGCAACAGAAATTATAAAAAGGAGAAAATGCAATTTCAGAACAAAAATAATGATATCTGAAATAAAAAATTCACTAAATGTAATCAACAATTAAAGACAGCATTAAAAAGGGGTCAATAAACTTAAAGACAAGTCAATAGAAAGCATTCTATGTCAATTACACAGAGAAAGATAATTTCAAGAAATAAACAGAACTTCAGTGATCTGTGGAAAAATATCAAGTAGTCTAGCACACATGTAATTGAAGTCCCAGAAGACAAGGAGAGAAAGAATACTTCCAAACAATCCAAATTTAATGAAAACCATTCTTACAGAGCCAAGAGCTCATTGAACCTCAAACATAATGAATATAAGCAATGGAGTTTGGATGTATTGTCCTTCCAGAATTCATGTGGAAGTCTGATCCCCTATGTGGCAGTGTTGGGAGCTGTTTGAGTCATGGGGTCAGATCCCCCATGAATGGATTAATGCTCCCCCTGGGGGATGGGGATAGTAAGTGAGTTCTCACTCTATTAGTTCCCATGACAGCTGGTTGTTTAAAAGACCCTGCCACCTCCCCTCTCTCTTGTCTCCTCTCAGTGTGTGATCTGCTTGTAGTGCCGGCTGCCTGCAGTTTTCTACCATGAGTAGAAGCAGCCTGAGGCCCATGCCTGATGTAGCTGTCCCAGAATCTTAAGCCAAGAATCTCCATTCTTTATAAATTACCCAGTCTCAGGTATTCTGTTATAGCAACACAAAATGGACTAATACAATAAGGAAATCATCTCCATTCTTTATAAATTACCCAGTCTCAGGTATTCTGTTATAGCAACACAAAATGGACTAATACAATAAGGAAATCCTTACCTAGGCATATAATGGTCAAAATAATGAAAAGCAAATATAAAGAGAAATTTTGGAAATAGACAGAGAAAGCAACATATTATATACAAATAAAAACAAACAATAGGGTTTGTATGCATGTAAATGTAATACATATGACAACTATAACAACAAAAATGGGGGAGTGGTAAGTGGAACTATACTGTTTTGAGGTTCTAACATTTTACATGGAATAATACAACATTAACTCTAAATTGTGGTAAGTTAGAAACACATATTGTAATGTACTCTTTAGAGTAACCACTAAAAATAAATGCCAAAAGATACAGCTAAAAATACAACAGAAGAATTAAAATTCAAGAGGGCAGGAATGGAGAAACAGAGGAACAAAGAAATTAATGGGACAAATAGAAAGAATAGCAAAATAATAGATCTAATTCCAGCCACATCAGGAATTATATTACAGGTAAATGGACTAAATATTTTAATTAAAAGACCAATATTTTTAGGCTGGATAAGAAGACAATTCCACTTTGTGCTGTCTATAAGAGGTACACTTTAAAGAAAAAGGAGAAATTGGTAAAGGGACACAAAAATCAACTATATTGTATATTGATAAGTTAAAATAAAAAAAATGTAAAGATGAAGATAAATTGAAGGTAAAAGGATGCAAAAAGACAAATCATTCAAAGACCATAAGAAAGCTATATTAATATGAAATAAAATAAAATTTAAGACGAGTGTCACTAGAGATAATGAGGAACCTTTCAAAATGAGAAAAGATGCATATCACCATTATGCATTTGTATATGCCTCATATCATGACTTCAAGATGCCAAATGAACAGAATAAAAGGAAGAAATAGACAACTCTATCATCATAGTGTAAGATTTTAACACCTCTCTTTCATTAATAGAAAAAATAGACCAAAACCAAAAATCAGTTATGATGTGGATCTGAACAGCACTGAATGAAAGGAATCTTAAATATATTCTATTTTATTAAAATTTAATTTATTTAAACTCCCAAAATATATTCTATTTTCAATCTCTGTATTTGTATCAGCTGTAAAATCATACCTGCAATGTTTTTACACAACTTTTGATTCATCAGTACTATATTTTGTGTTAGTGGCTCAAGATTCCTAAAAAAGAATTATAAATAGAGCTAGGCTAGGACAAAAGAAAACTGAGACAGACAAAATCTGTCTCCATTCCATGGGACTTTATTATTCTATGCCATCTCCTATGAACTTCCAGCCACTATTCAAATGTACAAATGAGAAGGACTATCTTATGGCCCTCCTTTTAATTTCAGATTTCAGGCATGCGTTATAACAGAGTCTTCTGTAATCATATTTAATGATTATTTAGTTGTTTTTAGGAGAGAATTAAATCTAATAATGAGAACTTCAGTCCAAGACAGAAAAGAGGACAAGTTTATGGAAAGCAAGTGAAAATGATAGTGGAGGGGAAAGGAGTAGGAGATGGTGAAAGGAAGTGCGGGCAGGTCCTGGTACTCTCCTCAAACTATACATGCTTCTTTATAAATATGAAGGTATTATTTGTGAACATGCTTTCTAAAAAGAATGAATGCAAGCTGTATACAAAATTTGTTAAATACAATTGTTTATCTTAAAAACAAGAATCTTTGCTTATCTTATTTGTTATGAATTGACCTTATTATTAACTATCTTACTAGGGTAGTTGCAGGTTCTTGGAGCTAGAAAGTGAATATAACATAAAAATATTTTAAAAAATATTCTATGACTGACATGAAATTTTCTTTATAATTGGACTTTTCATAGTTTGTCCAAAAGTCCATTATAAAAATTAATGCTAAGTTCTACTACTCCAGGTTCTGTTCTCTCCACCTGAGCAACCTACAAACACACATGAACTATTCAAGGTTGGTACCTTTACTTGCTCACTGCCTGCCATGCCCAAGCACAGAGACTCTATAAAAAGCTTGAATCAGCCTCTCACCTCCCACTTAGAACTATCTCTAACTCTATCCCTCTGGTTTCTAGCTCATTAGTTTCATAACCATATTTCAGATAAAGGCTCAGCTACAATGTAGGTTGCTGCCTCTCAGACTGTCAAGCTGCTACTTCCTTCACAAAGTGGTAAGTGATTCGAGCTTGAGATACACTAGCTTAGTTCAGCTTCTGTACTTCCATGTCTCTGGGACAGGGTAGCAACACCCCTATATATTCATTTATCATATAATGTAATGGCAGACATAATGCTTGTGTTACAAACAAAAAGTTAAATCTCATATAAAAAGTAGATAAAGTATAGAAGCATTATGGTAGCACTTTAATGCACAGTTATAAATATAAATTTAAATAAATATTAAAGTATCTAGAGAATATATTCCAAATAAAAGACTTGAATTTTATTATGTTTTAAACTCACAGTGAAATCTCATTTATAATTTGGCTTCTAAAATAAGTATTGAGGTGGGAGGTCATTCTGTCCCAAAATACAAAGTAGGAAAAGGTACTTCAAAAACACAGATGTCTCCAAAACTATTTATGAATGACCATAATATGTTTTCTATTACTAACCCAAACATGATCAGAATATTTCACCACTCCTATCTCCTCATCATTTTTTTTTTCTGGTCCTTGTATGGTGTTGTGCCTTTAGATTTTTCTTTTTTTCTTTTCTCATATGCACACTTCAGCAATGCCAAGCATTCGTGAGGTGGCTTCCTGGGGTTTTAGATAGGCTCGGAAGGCTTAAAGGCAAGGGTTTCAGGAAGGGGTGAGGGGAGGTAGAGTTTCTCTACTGGAAACTCCAGTGAAGAAATGGATTTTGTTCATTGTTTTGTTTTGTTTTGTTTCCCATAAGAAGTTAATGGACTGACAAGGGAATTAAACCTACACCCTTGGCCTCATTAGCACCAGACAATTAAAAAACATATTGAATAAATATGTATTTTTTGTTCTTAAACTACTGCTATTTCCTTAGTAATTTAGATGTCATTTATTCAAGACTTTTTTTCAAAAGAGAAACTTTCCCCTCTTAATAATAGTGGCTAAATCTAATAATGGTATTTAATAATGATAACATAAAGAAAATATAATAATCATATTTAATAAGAAGAGACTAAAATATATAGCACTTGCTATGTACCAGTACTTTTGTGTTTTATACATATTTATTTTATCTTCATGAGAATCCAAAGATGTAGGTACTATAAGTATTCCTATTTTTACAGATTAAGAAATTGAGGCATTAAGATGTTAAGTAACTTGCCCAAGACCACATGGCTAGTAGCAATGGAATTGGGATCTGAATCAGGCTTTCAGATCCAGAATCCAATTTTCCTGCCACTATCTTACACTGCCTCTCTTAAGGCATGCTTTAGAGTAGGATTTCCCAAACTTTAATGTGTACAGGGATCATTTGGTGATCTTGCTAAAATGCAAATATAGATTCTGATTCAGCAGATCTGGGGTGAAGATGGAGGTTCTCCATTTTTAACAAGTTCCAAGGTGATTCTTTGAGCCATGCTTTGAGTTAAATATTATAATGCATAAGCTGTATTACTGTCTGCTCTAGAAAACCCCCCTTTTTCCCCCAGAGGGTGTTAGTATTGATGAGAGGGAAGAAAGAAGAAATATATAGAAATTAAAAGCATGCATGTAAATGTGCACATGTGAGTATATTCTACAGCTAAAAGATCCTACAGAGGGCGGATTTCATTTTAAATGGGCTTAATACAATCATAAAATTACCTTAGATGTCTCAGTGCTAATTAAAAAAGTTAATAGTATTCCAGGAATTACCTTAGATGTCTGAGTGCTAATTTAAAAAGTTAAAATAGTATTTTTGGAAGCTTGTTAAGAATAGAGAAAAACACCCCTCCATTTCTCAGTACAGTCATCCCTTGGTATCAGCGGGGGATTGATTTGACCAACCCCCAATCCCACCCGTTGATACCAAAATCCTTGGATGCCCTAGTTCCCGATATAGAATGTGCCCTCCTAAAGTGTTGCAATTTGTCTATTTCCAGAGATTCTCCACAACAGACCAACAGTCCTTTAGGTCTGGAAATCTTTTAGGCTTTAGAGTTGCCTGTTAAAATACAAATAACGTGTTTACAGTTAACACCTCAAAGGTGATGGCTTTCCATACAGGATTGCTAGTTGACTAAGTTTTCTCAAGTCCAGCAGGAGGGGTTACTAGGGAAAGGGAAAGGCAGAAATCCCTGAGAAAGAGTTCCACCAAGTTCAATGTGCCAGGCTCACAATTTTGCCCAGGATTCCCTGAGCATGCAATATTACTTCTGACTTACCTCACAGAGTCAGGTATACAGATTCACAGTTTCTCTATGAGCTGAAGTTCTCCTTTGGAATCAGTGAGATATGTAGTGTGTGTGTGTGTGTGTGTGTGTGTGTTTAAGCAAAAGAAAACACCTATTTGGTTTATGAATACCTTTATTACACTCCCTATTGATTCAATGAACTTTTGATTAACCTTCATGATTACTAACTTCATTTAGAGAAATGTGTACGTGAGTGGTTCAGTAATTATTCAAGACACTTGCAGATAGGAGGACTTTCAAAAGCTGACTGAAAGTGCGAAGGCAGATCACAGTTTGCCTGCTTTCTTTTGACTTTCCTTAGATGCTAATAACTGCTAATTAGAGAGAGCAATGAAAGCAGTGGTTGGTAACCCACTTTTAAAATTCAACATGATTATACTATGGAAACAGACTGTTCCTTCTCAAAGGCAACAGTTCTGACTATTTAACAGGTATTTTGTTGGCTTTTCAAATCACATTAACAGTTTTATATGTAGGTCTTTAATCAAAAGTTTATTCCAAAATTACTTATACAACTGGTCAGTCAAAAGCAAGAAAAACTGACATTCTGGAGGTGAAAAGTGCAGATGATTGATGGCAGAGGTGATCCCAGACTCTACGGTAAATGCAGATATCATGACCCTGACACCATAAGCACGTAGCTTGCATTTTATCATCACTTAAAACATTATGTGTCTCAGGCTGGCCAGTTAGCTCACTTGGTTAGATATGGTGCTGAAAACACCAACTTCAAGGGTTTGGATCCCCATATAGGCCAGCTGCCAAAAAGAAAAAAAAACAAACACACACACACACACACACACACACACAAAACACCACAAAAAAACAAAAAAGCAAACAGGTGTCAAAGTTTATTTTCATAATGTTAAATCTGATGATTTGAGTCCATATACTCACTTAAATTCCTAAGCAGACGCAGTATTTTTTTTGAAGGTGTGTTGGAAATATCACTGAGGAGAAAACAGAGCTAGGTAAAAACTAAAATCCATGAGGAAATTATCAAAGATTCCAAACAATAGGCTTCTGGCATCACATAGATAAAATATTTAGATATCTAAATAAGCTTTTACATTTTCCACAGACTATAGCCAATTTTCAGGAACCACGAAGTCAGAAATGTTCCAAATCTTTAGAGTTTAAGTTCATAATTTAAAGGAAAGTGTGAATGAAGTAAAACTGATGTTTAAAAACCGAATAACTTACTCATACTCCGTGTTGAGACCATAGATTTAAATATTAAATTATTAATTTTTTAAAGTATTACATTTTACTTATGTGACAGCAAATTTGGCTGAGCCCAGCTAGATATTCTGTACATTAACAGAAGAAATAATCCAGTATGGGCCTTGCAAAATATGTCAGGTTAAACTAGCTTTTCCTTTTGCCAAAAACAATTTGTACTTGGCCTCACAAAAATAGAAGCATAATAATTTCTGAAATTCATGGATGTTATTATCTCCTCTGATATTTAGATTGTAATAATTGCAAGGCTGTACAATTAAAACATTTTCCATTTCTAATTCTGACATTGTTTAAACATGCAGTAAACAAATTCCCTATACATTTTGTATCTAGTCAGTGAGACCCAGGAAAATAGATTTGTGTCATGATCATGGTTCTCAGTAATACAGGCTGCAAGTGATTTCTTCAAATGTCCTGAAACACATATTTCTTCATTGTTGATTCGTGTGATAATTATGCCCTCTTAACTTTTTTTGAAACGAAAATATTAATATTTTGTATCTAATTAATAGGTTTAGCAAGCAATACCTTTGGTGCAATTACACAGAATTCCTCAAATGATAAAAGATTTTAATCCCAATAAAAACAACCTACCAAATTTATTCCCATTGTTTCCTGTATAGTTTTTTTTGATCACCTATTGATATTTATTGTATTGTACTCTACAGTTGAAAATATTGGACAATAAAATGAGCTGAAAATTTAGGTTAAACTCTAAAAAAAAGAATGAATATCCTACTTAATATATGTATAAATAACATTCATCTCCACTGTTAATGGTAGTAATGAGGTAAATATGAACACCACGCGACAAATATTTAATATCAGAAAATGTTAAAAGTCTCATTTTAGTGAGAAACTTGAATTTTTCCAAGACTTTATCAACTATAACTAATAAGTTAAGTAATAAAATAACGTGGTTGATGTTTTATTTGCTTGTAATTCCCATGTTCACTCTTTAGTGGAGCTGCTTATAAATAGCACAAAAGTTCAAAGACAGAAAATGATCAAAATAACTATCAGTATAACATCTAAAGTTTTTCTCTCTTGCAAAGGCATCAAATATCAAGCTTTTTCTTCTTGCTATTAAAATCAGGTATCTGGGATATACTCTTATCTATGTCCTTTTTTTCTTTTAACACCCCAATTTCAACTAACTTCCTAAGTAAGCACATTTAGCACTGGACAGCTTTTGGAGGAATAAATTGTTATTAAGTGTGTTTATTACTCCTCACTTGTATAAAATTTACCTTTCAACCCTCAAAGAACAAACTCTAATTGTTGTATTCCAGGATTGGATGATTCAGTCATTGCTCACCTTACCCATATCCTTCTTCGTTTTGTAGGTTTTAATTTATTTTGTCTCAGCCTTCAAACTTGAAACTTCTCTCTATTAAAATAACCTCCCCATTTTTTCAGTTCTTTTAAACATTTTTCTCTCTTCAATTTTCTCCATTTACATTCATCTAACAAAGCGTGTCCCAATCAGAATGGCATAAAGTGGCTTGTCTGTGTGACAGCATCTTGTGGTTTGGCGGGCAAGTGTTTTCTGTGTTATTTTCAATATTCTCCTAGACGGCATCAGCAGTGATGGGTTCTCTCAGCTGTAGCAACACCTGAGCTAAGGGTCAGTAAAGCAAGGTGTGGAAAAGCACTGGACATTTGGAAAGAAATTTTTTTATTTTGGTTATCTTATACCAATTTTACGTTCAGAATACTATTGGCATAGACTCTATGCACACATATTTCTATAATATAAAATGTGAGGATTTTTTATATTTTAGGCTTGTAGAGGGCCGAGTATAATACACCTTACTTAACTAATCACTGAATGAATGCTGAAGCATTGTTTCATAGTCTCATCTAGGCAAATACTGTGATCAGATGATTACTATGACATGGGAGGAAAATATGGCTTGATATAAGGTATTTCTCCGGGTGTCAATTGCCTTCACATGCTCCCTTGCTTTTCAAATATAGATTCAGAGATTAGTCTATGCCAAGACCAAAAGCCTAAGTATTTAGCTCTTTAAAGCTTTAGTAAATTTGGCTGAATCCAGGCAGATCTGTGCATTGGAAGAAAAAGAACTAAATTAGAACCATGGCATAGATGATTGCAACTAAGCAAATTACAACAATTGTATACTGAGGATTCTCTGGAAAATTAAATTAAAAGTCCTTATTGAAGAAAAATAGAACTATCTACTCAAATTTAATGGTTACACAGAAGTTTTCAAGGATATCAGAGAGGCGAAATAGGCTTCTAGCTTTCGGAGACGAGATGACGGACTGTAGGAATAACTTATTACAACTGAAAAGATGTCTAAAAACAGACGGAAGACGGCTCACTGGCTTGGGCAACCGCACCTGGAGAAACACTTCAATTCTTTCCTCTTTTTCATAAAGGAAGGAACCTATCCTTCTCCAGTTTCTTATGGAAAGGGAATAAAAGAGAAGGACAAATGTGGATGACTTTAGCTCACTCCGTCTACAAAATTATCCCTTTACCCCCACATAAAAGGAGCCAGTGGGATTCAGAGGAGGGCAATGAATGGGTTATTGTAGAACAGCATCAAGAACGACAGAGGGATATAAAGGGATATTTACAAACTGAAAATATTGAAGATATAGAGAAATTTTGGAAATGAGCAGAAGGATAGGTATATCAACTCATGCAGACAGAGGAATAAACAAAGGTAAGGAAAGATGTGAAAAATAATCTTTGAAGCAGAATAGAAATGTAAGGACAACTGGCTGAAAGCCCACTCTGTCCTACCAAAGAGTGCTGGCTTGCCATTCAGACTTGCACTAATTCCTTCGTGGCCCTACTACCTCCTATCCCCAACAGACTTGCCTGAGACCTAAACTCAATCACCAAATGCCTCCAAAGTTTTAGAGCTTGGATTGTGAAGTCTGCCTTGGGTTTTTACCCCAGCTTTGCCACTTTGTTACCTGTGTTATCTTGGATAATTTATTTAACCTTTCTATGCTTCAGTTTCCTGATCTATAAGTGGGGTAATTAAAGCACTTAGCACCTAGGGAACATTGTGAAAATTAAAATTAGATCATGTGTTAAGAAAGTTTAGCACAGTTTCTGGCTTATAATAAATATTCTATAAATGCCAGCTAGTATTATTATGTTATTCATTTATCAGATATACTTTAAGAAGAGTTACCCTCCCCCACACCTTGAAATATTAGTGGTATAGATACTTGTCAGAAATTCAAGTTGTTAGCCTCACTCTCAATTCCTCTGAAGGACACTGCTTTCCTTTGTAGAGGACAAAAGGAATTTCAGTTGTGCCTGCCTCTTACCAGTAGACAACTCTCTGCCAGTTTGCTCAAGATTTCATTTTAGTCATCTCCAGCTGAGCCTACCCTGGTACATTCTGTGCTCCTTTTAAAACTATAAACCAAGAAAACAAAACACACACACAAGTGGACTCACAAGCTGAGAACTGCAAGTGGAAGCGATTAGAACTCATACACCTGCAGGCTCTAAAGCTGCGAACACCACCTTGTTCTGATGTGGTGCCCGAGGTCACAGAGGACCCCAAGAAACATTTCTCTTTCAACCATAAAGCACCCAGCTTGCACATTCATCCTCGGATACATTAGATGCATTTGCTTCAGCCAGCAGATTGAAAATCTGGAGCCCAGAAAACAAACAGCTCCTTGCTAAAGGCAAAATAAGCAGATTTTTATGGGAAAGGGGACTTTTTTTCTGAATCTCTCTGCTATTAAGATAGCACTCACTTCTCCTTTCCTCAAAATCACATCCAAGTTGTTAAGTCCTATAAAAAGACGTAAATGTACTTTCCTCAAGGGTTTTACATGTTCTTAAAGCAGAGGACAGGTGGAATGGGAAACAGGGAAATGCCATTTTGAACAAGCTCCTTCATATAAGTAGGTCTCTGGAGATTTTTCAGGAAAAGATCTGGGGGTGGAACTCATTGGTCTTTTAAATCTTGGAGGTATTCTATTTGTAAAAAGGTACAGGTAAAGAAGCTGGTCCAAAATCATGTTTATGTTTATACAAAGGGGCGGACTGGTCAAGGGGCTGCGTTTGCTTAATAAGCCCACTCAGGGTTGGAGAAGAAGACCTTGCTTTAGGAATGAGTCCCTTTTTGTAAGTTCCTGCCAGTGAGACAATAGTAACCCAATTAAACAATTCCCAAGAAAGCCAAGAGCAATGAAGTGAAAACCAATGAGGTGAAAGCCACTTGGATCGTTTCTGGATGAGGCTGCCAAATCAGTCAGAGAGAAACCTGAAGAGGGGACATGTTAATGAGGAGAAAGTCCTTGCAACAGACCTCTATCCTTAACTCTCAGTTTTATCTGGAACCATCACTAGGCAAGTGCTCGGAGAAGTGTACAAGATTTGGAGAGTCTGAGGCTCATTACATGGGAACTCAAGTTAAGCTTCCATATTTATTGCAAGAGCAAATAAATTGAAAACCCAAATCAAACAAACAAACACACAAACACACAAAACCTTCTGCCTGTCCCACTTTAAGTGCTTTCATCATTACCCTTTACTATTTGATTTTTCCTGGTTGATCCCATCCGGCAATACAGGTTGCTTATTATAACTGCCCTTTCATACTTCTCCACTCACAGACCCTCTGCACAGGGGACTCCTCTGTGTAAGCCTATGATGTTCCCTGAGGCATCACACCTCATAACTCTCAGCCACATCCCTGAGCTGGACTGTCCTCAGAAACCAGCACATGCCTTCCAAAGCCCAGCTCCAAATATTCTGTTTTAAGACATGCATGATGCCTGGGTAGTCAGAATGGTCCATGGCAGGGGGATGGAAATGGCATTTAGTAACCAACTATGATTCTGGTGTGGCACAGGCATGCAAAGATGGAGCAGTTCTCACCAGGGCTGATCCATACCACACGCACATCCATACCATAACAGGATTACTCAGGAAAGGATTAGACTGAGGTGTAGGAGCATGGGGACTACAGAAAAATTCCCTATCACAGTGGAAATCACATTTCTTGCTCCTGATGGCGACAGGAATGCTATTGCTCTGCACCCGTAAGAACATTCGGATGCCCGTGGTGTGTGGTGCAATCTACGAAGCATCATGGCTGCCTTTCAGCTGCTTCTTAGTTGCCTGTCTCTGCACCGCCTCAAGGACAGACAAGGCAGGTTAGGCACTAAGGGGGCCTCCTTTGAATACACAAAACCTCCTTTCAATACACAGGTTTTGCCCTTTCTATTTCTAAATTGACCCACAAAAGCATTCTGAAATTTGAGGAGGAAATCATGCAAAAGGACTTGTACTTTGCAACATTTTCTTCTCTCAAGGCATAACAGATTCTGAATAGAAAGCAATGGTACGAAGAAGGGCAAAGGCTGCTTACCTGAAAAGACCCAGTCTGAAAATAAAGTTTTGCTTCCACTCACATGCAGGAAATGTGCCCCTATTTCATTCACCTTTTCATCCAGCCTCTGTGCCCACATATTGACAGCAGATGGGAGTTATGGATATGTGAAGAGACAATACCAGTACAAGGGCAGCAACACTGGAGCCAAATGCATCAAGGTAAGCTGTACTATAAGAGATGACCAGAGTACTAATAATACATTTTAAAGAGATAATAGCATGACATGCCCACTGAGTGTTCTCTTAACATTTGTTCTGCATTCCCAAGTGACATGTCATGGTCCACAGCACTTACTATGAAGTTTAAAGAAGGGCAGTTGTGAAGGTCTATAATTTGACATATAGGTAGAAAAAATTCTCCAAATATAAGCTTCAACTTCCCTTATCACTGACTGTATCTAAGAAAATTCTCCCCATAATTTCTGAAAAGTTTCAAATTGTCAAATAAAGTAATAAAATGTCACAGGAGCAATATGAAAACCAACATTTTGTTATTTGTTGCTGTTCATATCACGTTTTATGGTACTTTGTTCCCCTCATCCTTGGTGGGAGTACACATGCAAAGCTATAAGACACAGGGCCAGGTGTCAACTGGTGAGGATAGAGTAAACAAATAATTACTTAATACTTTTTCAGACTCTGACATGTGTATTATATTTTGCTTTATTCTGAAAGACTCTGCACAGGGGTTCTTTGTTAAAAGCTTAAACTAGTCACACATGCACAAAAAAGTGAATTCATGTTACAGGTAAAAAAAAAATCATGAGCCTGTTAGGATCTGTGGGAATATGACTTTTTAAAAAAATTATGATGCGAAGTCACTTTTTTTGTGACTAGTTTATGCTTTTACATACTCAACATCATATTCCAAATCAGCCTTTAAAGCTTTAATATATAAACCTGCTCTGAGTTTCCTGGCCAAGCCATGATTTCTGCTGACAGCACATTATCACCCAGAAACTTCCCCAGAATATAGGCAGAAACAACCTCTGACATTCAGTTTTTGTATGCTGCAGTCCCTTTGTGAGTGTGCTGCTCTATGGTGGAGAAGCTAGAATTGAGGCCAACGTCATGAAAAATTTGCTGCTGTCCTCTCAGTGATTTTGTCCTACCTCCAAA
The DNA here is from genome assembly GCF_000696425.1 of Galeopterus variegatus. NCBI lineage: Eukaryota > Metazoa > Chordata > Mammalia > Dermoptera > Cynocephalidae > Galeopterus > Galeopterus variegatus. The sequence continues at coordinate 21,038 of NW_007726178.1, read as the reverse complement.
CCTGGGTTTGGTCTTTAATTTCTCTTTAAGGAACCACAGCCAAGGAGCAGCTGGTACTGTTTACTCACTTGCTGCACCTGTGGTTCTGCTTTGCAAAGCATAGAAATGGATTTCCTCCACGAAACATGAATTTCCAGAGCCTGGAGTTTGCCCCCTCATTCACGGGTGCACGATACATCAAGAATAGTAAATGGGAAAATGGCATCATTAGTGGGCCGTTTAGGTTCTTCTATTTTGCTTGCCTTTAAAATTAATTTCTTCCTGTTCACTACTCAGCGATGAAAACATCTTCCTTTGAAGATAAATTAACAGAGAAGTGCATCAGGAAATATGAGGTTTACAATGTAACCACCTTGAACTCTCTGTTCCTGATGAATCTGGAAGTAGCTGGAGGCAGAAACTGTACATTCGTGGTTACCTGATTTATGTCAAAAATGATTTGAATCTGCCAGTCCAGACTCCTACATGCAACTGGAAGCAGTTGGACCATTAGTGCTGAGGTAAAAAGCAGTATTTTTAAATTTTTCAGCTTCCTGGATGTGCCCTGATAGTTTTAGGATCTGAAGCTTGAATGTTGTCTGTGTCAGTCATTGAAAAATCATCTATTAAGTGCTCAGAGTCCTCAGAATTGCAGTAAGATATGAGGGCAGAGATCAGTGAGACAAAATAGTTGGAAAAGCCTAATGAGAGAAGTGAGGCGAGATTTTGTAGAGAAGAATTTGGAGAGGTGTAGAGGAGGACATGGGACCTCTAAGGAGGAGGTACAGCAGGAGTGGCCATGGAGGGTCTCACAGCACTCTACACATCACCAGACAAATATTAGGTGCTCCGGAAATATTTGTTGAAGTGAACTAAAATTACAGCAGACTTTATGGCTACATTTTCATGTTTTTTTGTTTTTGTTTTTTGCCTATGAAATGTAAAGCCCAATTCTGCCTATTTTAGAAGTAGGTTTCCCACTGCCTATTAAGATATTTCCAACTGAATTGCTTGCATTCCCTCAAACTCCCTATGATCAGGATAAACCTACCATCTTTTCTTTCAGAGCAATTTCTCAAGGTTTTCTCTTTCTGGTTTGGACATTACTATTCTCCAATGTCATAATCTCCAGAGCTGCCCTAATAATGAAAGCTACCAACCACATGTGGCTATCTAGCACTAGAAATGTGTCAAGTGTCACAAGTTAAAAGACCGTTTTGGATATAGTGGGTTAAATAAATATTATTACTAAATTAATTTAACTTGTTTATATTTATTCTTTTTTACTAGAAAATTAAAAATTATATATATGGCTCCCTTTATATTTCTATCAGACAGACCTGCCATTGGGTCTATCTGGATTCATATCTAGATAAAGCTAAGGCTTGATCATAATTTCTTTCTTGCTGCTTTCATAATTCACACATTCATTGATTCATGGATTCATTAATTCATTCAAAGTAAGTGCTTTCACTTTCCACACTTAACAAATGAGGAAACTGCAGTGGACAGAGGTCACATGACTGGTGAGATGTGGTGTGGGATCTGAACTCAGGCAATCTGACTCTTACCCACATGTTATACTGTAGTAATTGTGATGAGAAACGATGAGAGTCTGGTCTAAATGAGAGGTGGTGGGTTGAAAAAACAACAACAACAATGAATTGAAGAGACACCATGAAGGCAAAATTAACACATCAAAGTGACCAATTTATTGTACTGAGTAAAAAGGAGAGCTCTGACAATCAGGTTCTTCGCTAGGAAAACAGTGTCAAGAAACAAAATAGAAAATGCATAGGAGAATAATATTTAGGGGGGAAATGATGAATTTGACAATCAAGTTTAAGTTAACCTGAGAGAAACCCAAGTGGAAATGTCCAGTAGGCAGTCGGATACACAGATGTGGAACTTGAAGGAGATATTTAGATTGGAAATATCAATTCTTACTCATTAACCCCCCACCCCCTTGCCTTTTGAATGACAAGGAAGCTTCACAGTAGAATTCAACATAGTTCCTGACTTGACTTGAACAGTCAAGACTCTGCACAATTTAGTTCCAAGTTGTTTTCTAAACTCCCTACCTCTTTGTTTAATACACACTTTGCTCCAGCCAAACTGAATTACATAAATAACTTTGATATTAGTTGCAGTCTTTACACACTTAAGGTCAAGATAAAAGAGATATGAATGATTATGCCGTAAAATGTGGGATCTAAGGCTTTCCTTAAGATTTTTAGAAATTCGTGGGGTAGTGGGGAGAAGAGAAAAAGGTTACATTATTAGAATCACTTTAATTATTAAGAACTTTCAATTTCCATAGATACAAAAAAAGCTCTGCCAGCCATTAACAGATGGCAATAGCAATTACTTGTGTGGAGTCACTTTAGATTTATGCACAATTAGGGATTTGATTACCTAAGCTGTTGTAACCAGAAGAGTGTCTGTGATTAGTTTACGTCTCTACTTACCTGCCTGCTAAAGCGGTCTCTTTATTACAATTGGTTAACCCAGTCACAGAATTCAGCCTGTTTCCTTAATTTCAAGGAGAACAATGACAATAACAACAGCAAACCAAAATAAAAATATCGCAACCATAAAAAAAAATACCCCACCCACATAAGACATTTTGTTGGGAGAAATGAAATAAAGAAGTCTGGGGAGACAGAAGGACTCACACTGTAGGAATGAAACAATTAACATTTTGTGTTAGATATTCCTGTTGCAAAGAATCTCTCAGTTTTAGCTTTACACTCAAATTTTTCATTCTTTCCCTCTTCTTCCTCTCCTCTCATCCTCTCAGCAGCAAATCCTAAGCTTCCCATTTCCTTAAGCAAGATAATTTAGCTCTCTCCAGCCCCTTCCCCTACTGCAGTTTTAGGGCCCTGTCTGCAAACCTCTGCTTATTAAAATCCTCAACAAAAGGAAAGGGATCCTTCTTTGGAAGGTAAGCATGACTGTGACTTTTAGTTATACAAACTCTTCTTCCAAAGTCTTTGCTTCCCCTCTCTAATTCCTAACCAATTCAAGACCCAATGCAATTCAAGGAAGCATCTAAACACATTCTCTCCCCCTCACAGCGCTCACACAGCTTCTGGCGCCTTCCCTCTTCTTCGTGGTAGAATTATTGTGCACTTATTTCATATACCTCCTATTTGATTAGAATTCATTTGAGGATAGGTTCTATGCGGCTTACACCAATCATCACCTTGGTACAAACTGGTTAAATTGACCTCCAAATCTGTACACATATAATAAAAAATCTGATATATACTTCTCTTGTTTTATTTTGGGTAAACCTACAAGGTGATCCCTAGAATGAACTTCTTTGGAAACTAAAATGGTGAATCAATAATTCTCCCGTAATTATATATCTGAAATCCCATCTACACCCTGTTATTCCTTTTAAGTGGATTTCAGATTTGCATGGGAAACAGCTTGTGCTTTGCTGCTGCATTTACCCAGTGGATTTGCTAATAATTTAAGAAGTTTGGCAAATATGATGCAGTGTAACTTGTAATATTTATTTGCTCTCTAGGCTGTGATTTTAATCCCCTAAATAACAAGCTCAGACAACACATTATTAATATGCTTTTTGCTGTTTATCAATATTTACTTAGGTTTATTTTGGAAAAACATCTAAATGGGGGCTATTTAACATAATTGAGCATTAAAGCTATTTGATTTGGTACTCACTGTTTTTGAACATACATATTAAACAAACAGAAGAGTTATTGATGCAAACCTGTTTGTTCCATCCACAACAGGAGATTAGAAAGAGCGGCTTCCTCATTCATGAAAAAGTAAGTTGAAATACAATTTGTTTTGCTTCTTTTTGTTGAAAGTACTTATTAAACAAGCCAAATAGATACCATATGGCCTGACTGTCAGTTCACTTGACATTGAGGAAAAATTCATGATTTGTATCCTATTTCCAGTATTGCACAGTGAATATGTGGCCCAGTATCTCTCTTCTTGATGACAAATTCTCTCTCTATTCAGATTCTGAAAATTACTAAGCAGAGCCATAGTAATGAAAATATATTTTATGGACTCTGTAAAATGTGTTTGAGAAGAACATTTTTGAATGTTTCGAAATCCCTGTGGGTTTATAATGACAGATGAACAAAGATCAGAAAGTAATGATGATTTACATTTCATAATAATAGTTTGGGAACTAACGCTGAAGGAGTGGGATCCTGTTTTGGACCATGAACAGTAGTAGCAAACAGTATTTGAAGTTCAAGACCTTGCTTCCATGTTAGGCACACCTGGTCTTCCTTTCTTCTCACCTGTGAACACCACATAGCAGAACCTAATCTTTGAAGTTCATGATAGTATCTCCAGCCTCTAAAAAAGTACCCGAAATATAATAAGACCTCCATAAATATTTTCTAAATGAACGAAATCTAATGGACTCATTCCACTATTATCTTTGATTATTTTTTGTTATAACATGTAACCAGTCTTATATTATTAAAGCTATTTTGATACTTTCTCCTCTTTTCTGCAAGAAAATCACCTAATGTCTTTTGATCTTTATTCATCTGTCACAATAACCTCATGGGGACTTTTAAAACATTCAGCAATTTTCTTTCCATCTACATTTTTGACTAATCTGTACATCAGGTCTATGCAGTCAAAAAAATTATTTGAGTTAATTTGAATTGACTTTAGAAGAGAGACATCAAAAATGTCTCCAAGTTAGACTCCTGCCATTCAGTTTGACCAGAAGGAAAACATCACTCACCTTTCCTCTCATTTTTCCTTTGGAGGGATGCATATAAAAGGGGTGGTGGTGGGAGGAGAAGATTCTTCAGAGATTTTCTTTATTTTCTTATTCCTCCATTGAATGGTGACGCTATTTACTTGAGGTCTATGAGAGTCGAGACTCTCAAATGTTTTTTTTAGTAAGGCCATTTTGTGGGGTGGAAAAAAAAGGCCTACTTATTATTCCAGCTCCTTTTGCCTGGGGCACTTCAAATTTCAACTCTTTGTTCCAGAGCTGAGGTGCAGACAGAGCACTGACTTAGAATCATCAGTAAACTAGGGTAATGCACAAATGATGGTTTACACATATAGTAATCATTAACAACTCATTTAGTTGGCTATCTGTACAGAGCCTTAAATCATAAGTGAAAAATAAAGCTTATGGAAGAGAGAGCCACTTGGAAGAGTCAAAAAAGGACTCCCAAGTTTGGATACATTTTTGGTCCCTTAATAGCACCCCAACAGTTCATTGATGGGCGTTAGGCCAAGTTTTAAGAATCCTTGCTCTGCAGAAGAAAGAACTTCAAACTCATACCCAGCAATCTTTTCCTGCTGCTCTGGGCAGAGAAAGAGGAAGTGACACTTCTTAGTTAATTATATTTCTCATTAAGGATAAATGCTTCATTGGCCTAAGAATTTAGATTCATCGAGAAAATTGATTAGTATTATCATATTAAGGAGCTAGCTGCTGCTTCAAATAAATGCTGGCTAAGTGAGGGATAAAAAATTGCTCCATAATATAATCCTGATGCAGTTTACTTTACATGGAGTGCTTATCTCTTGAAATTTTAACTTCAAGCTTTCAACTGTTCTAATTTTCAGACTCTCTCAATTTGCATATATATGTAAACTACTGTACATACACATATATATCATTTGTGTGTGTGTATATATATATAATATATATATAATACATAATACTGTGCATGTATATGTGTATGTGCATATATATAGTTTTCAAAAAATGTATTAGCAACTCTGGTCCTTTGGTACCTTTATTTTCCCTCTGTCTCTCAGTTCTATCCCGTTTACTCTTTCTCCCCTATCCAGCCTAGCTTCCGTGGCCCATCACTTAAACGGCTCTCACGGGTATTCTCATACCCCATAGTCATTCCATCCTACCTAGCTGGCAAAATCCCCAGCCATGAATCAGTCTAAATGTCTCATCTTCAGATCTGCCCCTAGGCCACTGATCAATACTGGAGGAAAATACAGTTTCACAGACTAAGGCTACCACAAATGAGTGGAGCCCAACTTCAGCTTGGCTCTCAAAACAGCCCTGAAACTTCTCTCTTAGACTGGGTTCCCTCGAAGTACCAATGACAGGTATTCTTGTAGAAGAATTTATTAAGAGAGTGCTCTCAGGAAAAGGGGAATGAGGAAAGCAGGACAGGCAGGGGTAAAAAGCTAAGCCAGGATGCGTTCTTAGCAGAGAGTGGCTTTCGTCTGTCTCACGGGAGGCTCTGGAGCAGTGCTTTTTGAACTCTCAACTCAGTCCAGTCATTGGCTGTGGGCTGCCGCCCCATGCAGGTGGGGAGGGTGGAGTTAGGGGCGGGAAGGCTTCACCTTCCAGGCGAAGAAGTTCTCAGTCCCCAGAAGGGGGTGGCCGTGAGCCATCAGCAGCCAGTACCACAGCAGCCGCAGCATATTAAAGAGAACCTGGGCAGGGAACCTATGGCAAGCTCTACACCTTTCAGGTTTCTCTAGTTAGCTGACTCTCTTCTATTTCAAACCTCCTTCTTTCTCTTATCTCTGACCTCAACATTTCCCTCATCACTCTCAGCAGAAGACCTTGCCTCCAGTTTTATCAGAAAAAACAGAAGTTCCCAGGTTGGAAGCCCTATAGTGGGTTCCCACTGCTCTAAGGAAAATGTCTAAATTCCTTAACACGGTTTAAAGGCTCAGTGTGATCTGACCCTTGGTTGTGGTTCCAGCTTCCACTTTAGTCTCATCCATCCAGTGATCTGGCCTCATATTTCTCTATACTGAACCTCTTTCAGTGCCTTGAAAGCATACAGCATCTGACCACCTGCCCTCTCAACCTAGAATTTTGCTTTGATTTCTTAAAATTTTAAATTATCAGGAGCTATTATGTTTACATGCTGATATTTCAGCATAATTACCACAAAGTTAAAATTAATTAATGACCACAACCACAAATTTCCCATTTTGAATTCTTTATACTGATCCATCTTTTGGTTGGCTAGATTATAAAAACTGATAAGATTTTTAAAGAAGGGACCTATATGCTATATACTTGCTTGCTTGAGAATGTCTGTTGGTTGCCAGAAATTCTTCGTATATACTTGCAAAATAATTTAGCTGATTATAAAATTCTTGGGTCAAACTTTACCTAAGAATTTAGCAGACATTATTGTATAGCCTAATACCGAGTGTTGCTACCCAGAAAGTCTAAGGCTTACTTGGCATTTACTCCTTATACATAAATTGCCTTTTTAAAACCTTAAAGGCACATATGATTCTATATTTCAGAAGATATAGTAATTTACCAGGATTTATGTAAATGTTGATTATTTTACATCGGATTTTCTGAGATCTAGTGTTCTCTTTTCATTTGTAAATTCAAACCTGACTTAATTTCAGGAAAGTTTCCTTCTGTTCTATTTCTTAATGCATTTCTTCCTTGGAAACATTGACTATGCATGTGTGAGGTATACCTAGTTTCTTATATGTATCATATTCTCTATATTTTAAAAATATTATTTATATATATATTTGTATTCTCAAGTCTATATTATGTTTATTTTTAAAAAATAATATTTATGCTACTTCTGTTGCTTGTAATATGGCTTTTATATCTTTTGTGCTTTTTTTCTCTTCTCTTTCTTTTCCAAACTCTGCCAGTTTCTACTTTCTGTTTCTTTTGTCTTATAACTTCTTTGAAATTTAATATGAGTACTTCAAAAAGTTTGTGGAAAAATAGAGTAGAAAGATAATACAAATCTTTCCATGAACTTTCTGAAGCACCCTCATACGTACTTTTGAAAGATTTTTTGGAAAAATCATGTTTCTCTGAATTTTTTGAAACTAAAAAATATTATAGGTTTGAGTTATTTATCACGATGAGAATTTTCTTTTTTGTATGTGTTTATTTATGGCAATTTTTAATGAGATACAAGGGAGAAGAGTGGAGTAAAAATGTTTTTACTCTAGCATACTTAAGAAGATATTCTCAAGACTTAATTTTTAACATTTAAAAAATTTCTTACGAGTGAAATGATCAACTTAGACTGGCATAAATATGATGTGGGACTCTCAAAGGTAATCAACAGATCCTGGACGAACATAGAAAAGTGAGAAATCTGAACTGAATAGAGGGACCTGAACTGATTGAATATTTTACCAGTCTCTCATGAAAAGGAACTGGGCATGTAAATACCAGAGAGTCAGTGATGCACATAATTATGAGATACCTCAACAGCAAAATGGATACATCATCAGCTAATCATTTTGTTGTCTTCATAAAGCACCAATTAAAGAACCCTTCCAGATTTCGTTACCAGTAGAGATCTTTGCCAGATGGGCCCTGCGTGTCTTCTCTCCAGTCAAGTTCTGATGCTCAAAGTGGGCAAACCAGAGAAGCAGCACTCTTTACAGAATGTCATTTTAACAAGGCTCATTATATACTCACACATGAACTAGAATTGCTAAGATGATAATAGTTTCCCCAAGGTTTCACTCTTCAAATAAAGCTTCAGTGACTTTATCTTATTTTAGACATACCAATTATGCTCATAAGCATAAAACAACCAGGCTGTGATTATATACTTATCAGCAGACGAATTACTAAACCCATCTAAGTTGTGACTGTTATGTCTAACTTCAGGTCAAACCATTAGCCGTGGCCCATTTATAGGAAGCATAGTTGGCAGTCTCTGAGAAGGATTAGTCATTTTGATTATCCTATGTGGGTGACGGTTCCTAAGTTATAACAAATTTGTCATCAGAATGATTTGGGAAAGATGTGGCATTACCCAGGGAGACACTGTCTTTATATTCAAATACAGGATAATATCTGGTATTAATAATACTGATACTTGATATCTGTAAGCAATGCAGCCAGTGAAACTGATTTACTAATGACCAAAAAGGTACCAAGTCTGAACTTGGTATATCATTCCAAATCCCATGGCTAACACTTCCATCATGCAGGCCCACTTTCAAATAAACAGTCATGAGATGTTCTGACCTAGCTTTAAAAAACAAAGGGCCATTTCAAAAAATTCTCTATCCTAAGTCAAAAATTGGGTCCTCAAAATGAGACTATCTCATGTTAGCCCCATGCATCATATTTTAAACAATAATTTAAATATGTGTATATGTATGTATATTTATTTATGTATGTGCTTATGTGTGTATACTCCCACATACACAGATAGCCATACCCACCTCTGTTAGAAAATTGCTGATCATGGGCCGGCCCGGTGGCGCACTGGAGAGTGCGCCGCTTGGGAGTGCGGCGGCGCTCCCGCCGAGGGTTCGGATCCCATGTGGAGACCGGTTCCCACTCACTGGCTGAGCGCGGTGTGGGCGCAACACCGAGGGTTGCGATCCCTTACCGGTCAGTAAAAAAGACAAAAAAAAGGAAAGGAAAAAAAAAAAAGAAAATTGCTGATTATATGTAACACTAAAAGTAAACATGAAGAGGTTAAAAACTAAAACTAAACATGAAGGAGTTAGGACAAGATAACTAAGCTTTATAAAAGAGTCATTGTCCCATAAAGAAATAACGCAGTGTCTTGTAGAGTGAAATCTTTTACCATGCCATTTAACAGTGTGTGTGGCTCAGTAGGGGAAGATATGAGTCAAAGGGCACCTGATCTGACTTAAAAACAGACACTCAACTCTCTGATTACTACAAGATACTCAACATAAACGTGTTGTCTTTTAACCCTTTTCCTAGACTGGCGACTTCATTCTGCTGCCCTGGGGCTCTTTTCCATCACTATCGCTGGCACAGTTGCTTCTGTGGCTAATGGCCCTGATGAGAGCTATGGGGACACATGTGCGTGCCTGAGCACCAGCAGCTGTCAAAAGGAGGGGGAAGAGCGAATTAGAAGAGAGACAGCATGTTTTGATCCCGGGAGAGCAATATTTCCCAAACTTCGGTCATTAATACACCACTGTCAGGATTTTTGTCACATCTGTGTGCCATCTGCACTAGTGTTTGCTTAATATTATTCCTTAAACTGACATACAATTAAGCTTACAAAATCTAAACAGGAAACTTTGTACCACTATGTAAAAGGAAAAACAGCAATAAATAGCTGTTTAAGAGCAATAACAGCAATAATTTAATAATGATTTAATAAGAGCAATAATAAGCAATAGCAGCATAAAAAGAGAAAACAATAATAAATACAAATACAATGGAAATGAAACAATTTTACTAAATTTTGACTAGATACCACTGTCTTCAGAAAGTTCTGAGCAGGATCTTACTCCATTAGTTTAATAATTCCTGCCTGTGGCTTGGAAGTGTTCCAGTGTTAAATATTGATTTTCTGCAGAATAAGTACCTATTTTTGTGGCCTTCCTGTTCTTCACATCTGAATGTGTGTGACTTTAAAATTTTTTGAGGATCTTACTGGCCTAAAGAATATATATTCCTAATAATGAATTAGAATGAGGAAGTTCATTTACTAACTACGACAATTTGTTTAAAAGGTGGTAAAGATGAATTATCACCAAACTGAGGCTTTCACATTTGAGGATTTGTATAACCAGGTAATCAGAATAGAAAGTAACTTTCTCACTTGTGATTTTATTTAATCTAAAGCTGCAGCTGCTTGGCACTTAAAATGATCTCTCCTAGTACATTTTCCATACTTTGGATAACACTGCCTTAGAGGATTACGCTTTTAGCAGCTGCCACACAAATGAATCTTCATACTTATCTTGAATAATTATGCACATATTTGATTCATTCAGGAAGATATCCTCTGTAGTAGTCAATGGAAAATTTCCTTTTGGAAAGATGTGAGACTTTCTTACTTTTAACATTCCCATGGCTTTCTTCATAATTACTTCATAGTATCTTCACAATATTATCATTTCCTCCTCCCATGTTATCAGATTGTACTAATGAGGACTGTATTGTCATGAAAAATACAAAACACTGGTGCATAACCTTCACATGATTTAAACAATACCAACCCCTTTTGGTAATTCAATCTTGGGAATTCATTAAAATGCAAGACATTTTAGGAAATATTCTTTTAAATTATTTATAACTTTTATACACCTGAGGGCAGAATAAAGGAGAAAGAAATGTCTAGTTAGAAATATAAAAGATGGAAAGTTATTCGTATCTCAAAATTGCCCCATTTAGGAATAATTTAATCAACTCAAATAAATGTTCCATAACTTTGCTTTCAGTAATGAGATAACTGAGTTGGATGCAGCATACAAAAAGCACAAGCCTCATTGTGATGAAAGTGTTTTCCAGGCAGGATGCTGAGGCCTCTATGAGTTTAAAAACATTCTTAGGGAGACTGTGTGTTATTAAAACAGATCTGTATTAACTCGAGGGTAACAAGAACATTTCTCATTTTTTTGGCTTACTTCTTTTTCTTGCACTTTTTGTCACTTTTGTTGGCACAGATGGAGAATAGAGTCTCAGAGTTGGAAGGCGAGCAATTTCCACTAAGTGACAAAGTGATTAGTGATGCAGCTGGGACTTGAACTAAGATCATCTCAACTCTCCATCTAGTTTGTGTTCTACCATGGGCATTCATTCATTCATTCACTCATTCAACATTTTTTCTGCACAGTGATATATATTCAGGCAATAGTCAGAAGTTCATGCTCTGAATGCTGAGCCATAATACATGCTGTAATAGTGACAATGATTTTCACATAATGATAGACTATGACAAGTAAGAAAAGAAAAAAAAGGATTTCAGTGGTGGGTAGTAGTAGTGGAATGCTGACATTAAGGTCATTTCTAAAAGTATTTCTGCATGCACCTGTCACAGTGCAGCCCATTCAGAGTTGTAGTGAATTTCTGGACTTCTTTCCATTAGTTCCCACCTGTGGCTTGGAAGTGTTTTAGTATTAAATATTGACTTGGTGCAGAATAAACACCTATTTTTGTGCCCTTTCTGTTCTTCATGTCCAAATGTGTGTGACTTCAGAAATTTTGGGGGGAACTTACCTCACTAAAGAATATACATTTTTAATATTGCATTAGAATGAGGGGTTTCCTTATAATGTTTAGAATGCAGAGGAAAAACAGAAAGGGAATTTATTTTTAATCTAATTAACAAACATTCGAGTGTATTAAAAGAATGCAATGGCAGTCTCCAAAGGAGTTTGCAGTTCCAGACAGTGGGCATTGAGCATGGAACTAGTTAATCGCAAAAAAAGAGTTCTCTATCATTCCTGCAGGAATGATAGAGGCAACATGTGTAGTGGTTAGGAGAGCAGAGGCTGGAGCCTGCTTGTTTGGAGTCTAGTACTGATTTTTGTCTCTTAAGTAGCTGAGGGATCTTGGGCATGTTATAACCTATCTATGCTTTAGTTTCTTAATCTGTAAAATGGGGATGATAATGGTATCTTCCCCAGAGGTTTGTTGTGGGGGTTCAATGAGTTTCTATGTAAAACACTCAGAATAGTCTGGTACAGAGTAAGGACTATGTGAGTGGGGTACTTTTGGCAACACTGATGGTAAAGTTTCTTTCCCGGATCAAGACTCTTGATACACATATATATGTTGTATCTTTGAGAGGGTAACATGCTACAAAATTTCCCCACATTATTTGACTATGAATTTCTTTTTCTGGGGAGTATCACTACGGGGACTAATGTGCTTGGGATATATGCTTGGGAAATACAAGGCATTTACAAATGTTTCACGTAATTAATGGAGAATCACATTTATCACCAGATCTTGACTTCAGGTTTTGCTTTATTCTCAAGATTCTAGATCTGGTTGAATCTTTAGGGATACAATATCTTTGTAACATGATGATGTTGACTATGATGCTCTTGATAATGATAACTAACATTGTTTGTGCCAAGCACCATGCTGAGTATGGAATGTGTACTCTTTCACTTACTGCCTACAACAATCCCATGAGGTATTATCATTCCTACTTTAAAATGACGAAGCTGAGACTTAGAAGGTAAAGTAACTTGCTCAAAATCACAGATTAAATTGCAGAGTCAGGACATAAATACAGTTGTATTTGATCCCAAAGCCCATACCTACAATCAGGAAGTGGTATTGTCTCCCTGATTTTGGTAATAACCATGATTGGGATGGTAGGAGTAATATACATTAAATAAAGAGCTTTAAAAACTGTAGAGCACAGTATCAAGATAGGGTATTATTAACAGTGTTAAAATTATGCTTGTGATTATTTTCATTTAATTCTGAGATTAAAACAGGAGATCACCTATGTGCTTTTGAAAGGTCCCCAAAATAAATGGTTGAAAATACGAAATTCATAGTTTCTAGGTATAAAAATGTACTTTTTCCCCCCTGGAAGATAACCAAATGAATAGCATCTGATTAATTTTGATAAGGAAGATCTAATATTTTTATAGGAGACTTTAACTGTATACAGATTATAAAAAGCAACCATCTCTGTAAGAAATATGGAGAAAACGTAGCTAGAATTTTACTTAGATGTTCCAGGGTACAAGTACCAGGTACCAAGAAAACAGACTATAAAATAATGTTCACTAATTTGAAAATGTCTTTTAAATCAATACTAAAATTACCAAAGATTAATCAAAAAATTTAAATGTTATGTAAACATTCAAATGTAAAAAATGATATTACTGTTTATTAGTGTGTTTTTAAAACTTAGAAAATAGTCTATTGGATATCAATTATCAACAGACTGGGTTTCTTCCAAAAAATAAATCACACTTGTTTTTATACCAAAGCTAAAGAAATACTTATTGAAATTTATGTTTTTTTTTTTTTTTTTTTTTTTTTTTTTTTTTTTTTTTTTTTTTTTTTTTTTTTTTTTTT
>NW_007726178.1:0-6363 GCF_000696425.1 Galeopterus variegatus | reverse complement strand
AAAAAAATAAAATAAAAAAAAAAAAAAAAAAAAAAAAAAAAAAAAATAAAAAAAAAAAAAAAAATTTTTTTTTTTTATTTTATTTTTTTTTTGTCTTTTGTCTTTTTTCCGTGTCCAGCAATGGATCGCAACCCTTAGTGTTGCCCCCGTACCGGACCGGGGACCGGCAACGGGATCGCAAGCCTCGGTGTTGCTCCCGCGCCTCGCTCAGCCAGTGAGCGGGAGCCGGTCTGTACGTGGGATCCGAACCCTCAAACGGGAGCGCCGCCGCGCTTCCCAAGCGGCGCACTATCCAGTGCGCCGCCGGGCCGGCCCCTGAAATTTATGTTTTTACTTGTAATATGTAAATGTCACCATGCTCACTTTAAGTCAAATGTTAATAGTCTCTTTCCTCTGTTCTTTGTATTCCCTAAGGTCTTATTTTTAGTTTTGAATGGGTAATCTCAGAATGTCAAGCTCTCCTGACTCTGCCACATCTAGACCTAAATCTGCCAGGTCTCCTTTGCATAATGAACACATGTGAATATTTCCCTACACGGACAGCAGTTAAAATACCCAGGTACTGCCAGGACAGGTGCAATGCAAATACACAGATGGAGAAACAGAAAGATTTCATTAACGTCATGTAATCTCACTAATGATCTACTCTTTAAGGGGGGCTCCTTCTCCAGGGGTAAAAGGAAAGAAAGCTATTGAAGCAAATCTGAATAAAATCATTCTTTCCCCAGGCTCTTGGCTTCAGGTACCTGCCAGAAACATAACAGCTTTGTATCTGTTTATTTCTTTCTTGCAAAAATGTCTTTGGCGAGTACCTCTTCCTCCTGGTCTTTTCAGATGCCGTCTTGGGCCTCTTTTCTTTTGTTCTATATGCATCCCCAGGTGAGCTAGTCAGCTTGCCCAAATGTCACTTCACTTCAAATGTCACTTATCTGCTTCCCAGCCAAGACCTGCTTCCTGACCTGCAGATCCCCATTGAGTATCCAATGCAATGTTGAACAGTTATCACAAGTCAGGCAATATGCTAAACCCTTTATAGATATTATTCCATATAATCTACCAAAAATCCTAGGGGATTAGTAAAATTATCCCCATTTTATATTGAGAATAGGGAAGCTTTTTAAAAAAATCAATCTGGAAACTCACAACAATATTATCCCTTTAACTTGACATTTGTTTAAATATTTTGATAAGAGTTTTGATATTTCCCCTTGTCCTGTTCTTCTCTTTCATCACTTTTGACTGATGTCATATCTAAAACCTCCACATCTGGATGAACATGTCCGAGCTGTCAATGTGCCCCAAACTGATCTGTCCATCATTCTCCATATGTACCTTGACCAACAGAGCATAATGTGACTATTTTCTCACATGAGCAGGTCACTGATATAATTAACATACCTCAACAACAAGCAAGATGTTTTTGCTTTTGTTTTGATTTGTTATTAGCCTTTGTATCAGGCTCTTGATGTATTGAACTTATGATCTGCAGTCTCTACCAAGAAAATTTTTTCCTCCCAATTAAAAAATTTCTTAAGGAGGTGTCCCCCTTTCTCTACATGTGAAACTCATATAAGATATATATAGTTATTTATTAATTTATTTAAAATAGCAATAATGAGCCATTTTATGCTAGCATAAATAACATTTAAAAATGTTTAACTTTCGTTATTTAGTTTTTAATTGAAGTGTATTGATTGTACATATTTATGGGGTGCAGACTTATATACTTCAATACATGTATACAATGTGCAGTGTTCAATCAGAGTAGTTAGCAAAAATTTATTGTGAAACTCATTTTTAATACCTGATTTCAGCACCACTCCACTCCTACTAGGATGGCTAAAATACAAAACACTGACAACAACAAATGCTGATGAGGATATAGAGCAACAGAAACTCTCATTCATTGCTGGTGGGAATGCAGAGTCATATAGCCACTTTACTTTGGAGGGCAGTTTGACAATTTCTTGCAAAGCTGGATATAGTCTTACCATATGATCCAGCAATCATGCTCTTAGGAATTCATCTAAATGAGTTGAAAACTTACGTCCACACAGAAACCTGCACATGAGTGTTTACAGTAACTATATTCATAATAGCCAAAAGTTGGAAGAAACCAGGATGTCTTTCAGTAGGTGAATGGATAAACAAACCCTAGTACATCCGTAGAATGAAACATTATTCAGAGATAAAAAGAAATGAGCTATCAAGCCATGAAAAGACATAGAAGAACCTTAAATGTCCACCACTAAGTGAAAGAAGCATCTGAAAAGACTATATACTGTATGACTCCAACTAGATGACATTCTGGAAAAGGAAAAGCTATACAGACACTAAAAAGATCGGTGCTTGCTAGGGGTTGGAAGGGGAAAAGGATGAATAGGTGGAACACAGGGGATTTTTAGGGCAGTGAAACTATTCTGATTGATACTGTAATGGTGGAAACACAGTGTTATGCATTTGTCAAAACCCACAGAACTATACAACACAAAGAGGGAGCTCTAATGTAAATAGAGACTTTAGTTAATATTAATGTTTTAATATTGGTCTATCAATTGTAACCAATGTGTCATACTAATGCAAGATGTTAACAAAAGGAGAAAGTGTGTGGGGCGATGGGGTGAGAGAGGGTGTGTGGAACCCCATACTTTCTGCTCAAATTTTTTTATAAACCTAAAGTTTTTCTATAAAGCAAAGTTTATTAATTAAAAAATATATTTTTTAGAAACTCTGAATTTAGAAATTTATATTTAGATACTTGTTTCTTATTAGTTTTACATTGGGTAGTTAAGAAACTTGATTCTGTTTTTTTATTCTATTAGTAGTTATAATTTCCACCTCTGGGACACCTACAACTATAATGAACATACCTGGCTTCTAATATTCATTCAACAATGTGGATAGTATGAGAACATCTCACTCTAGACTATTAAGTCTCTGTAGGTGCATCTTTTCAACCAGTTTTAAATCTGCCTATCATTTGGTCCCTATTTACCTTTCTCACCCCCAAGGATATCCTGAGAGATTATGTTAATGTTATAATAAAAATCAAAATATACGAGAGTACTTCAAAAGTTCATAGAAAAATTGAATTAGAAGATAATATGAATGCTTCCATAAACTTTTTGAAGATGCTTTGTATGATAGTGGGCACACTGCCTGGCACATAGCTGTTAGGTAGTAAATGGTGGCTATTGTTAGTGTTCTCTTACCGTAATCTAATGTACGTACCAAAAAATAATTGTTAATTTGATATTTCTTATTTTCGGTTATGTCATTCTGGCTTTTAAGGATTTCCAAATTCTTTGCTAAGTGCTCAAAAGTATCTGTTTAATTCCTTGTTCATGTTTGTTTGTCTTTTCTTTCAGAGACTGATAATAAGTCTACCTATTTGTGGTTTACAAAACCTACCCATTCGTTCTTTTAGGAAACAGTAAAAACCTCATATTTCGCCCCCATTTCAATTACTTCTAGAATCTGGGTCTGAGAATTTGAACTATTTTAAAGAGACTCTAGATATTTTCTTAAAGTTCTCAGGGACGTTTTTGTAAACTTGAGACTAACAGACTCAGTCAAGTTGAGTTTCAAGTTTTTCTAAATGATGTTTTTTTTTTTTTTTTTTTTTTAATAATCTTTCCATTTTGAAGACAGTTCTCCTTAAAGGAGAATATGCAAAAAGCCAGGAGTCATAAAATTTTGTTTTCTCTTTTACCCTTTAACATTAATGAAGTTGTGAATCTTTACCAACACATATTATAAAGAGGGATTTTAATGTTATTGGTGGAGTGGCATTTGTTGTCAGCTCAGTTTATGCTGAACTTGAAGGCTTTTTACAAGTTTTTGCTACTATACTAATCCCGGGACATATTCCACCTTCTATCTCCCTTAAACATTCTTTTAAATGAAAACTCTGATTCTGTTTAAGAATCTTTCAATCTCTAGTAAACTGGGGGAGAGTAGCATTTCTCAGTGCCTTCTGTAGAAGTTATTTATTCATTTTTTTTAATTGCTGACTACATATGCTAGTCTAAGCACTGTCCCAGGCATTGCTAAAAGTGAAATTACTAAGACCCAGTCTCTATATTCAGGGATTTCACTGTATATTCAATATTCAATAAACATTTATTGAACACCTACTACATGTTAGGATAAAAAGACTTGTGAAAATGAATTCCAGTAGAGTGCAATAACTATATCAGCAGAAAGATGTACAAAATATAGAGGTCTCAGAGGAGGGCATGATGAACTCCATAGAGGTAGGGATGGGAAGAAGACAGGGAAATCTTCCAGGAAGAGAGTATATTCACAGTAGGTTTTAAAGAGAAGAGGAGAGGAAAAGGGAGTCTGGCAGAGGGTATGATGCCAATGAATGCTTAATGCACTATGATGGTCCGTATTGCTTTCTAAATGATCCTTATTCAGTACTCCGAAGAAAGGAGATGTTTTACCTTTTCCTTCAGAAGATATCAATCAATATAAGCCTGAAAACATCTGTAAGAGACATAAATTTAGAAATAATCTGTGTGTCAATGCAAAACATGAACCCCCGTGAACCGCAACGGCTACCATCTCTCTTTTCTCAGTTCACCATGTCTGAGAACAACTGCAAGAGCTTCTTTCACTCTACCAGCTCCCCTACCCCGCTTTAGGTGTTAACAAACTAGACAGTTCCTGACAGCAATCGGCACTTGATTGGCTCTCCTGGCATCTGATACAAACCTTTCTCCTAGACTTTCTTATTTCCTCAGACCACGATGAAGAGTTTCCTACACTATTTTATTCACTTATTGCAGAGCCAAGAAGGATGCGTTTGAAATCCATTTGGAACTTTCTAGTTTTGAGAACTGATTAAAAAGTCAAGTTCTCCAAGATTCAAATTCAGATCTTAGGTTTGAAACCAGACTCTACCATTTACTAGCTGATTGCCTCTCGAGCAAGATAGTTCACCTTTAAGTCTCTGTTTCATTATGTTCAAAACTGGAATAATAATATCTACTTAGTGTGGTTGTGAGGATTGTGTGATACAATGCATCTAAAATGTTTAGCAGAGTTCCAGACACAAGATATGACTTAAAACATGATAACCCATGTTCTTTTAATAAGAATAATAATAATGAGATGGGGAGAGAAAAAGACCAACACTTTTACAGACCCTATGAGGTACCAGGTACTATTCTAGATGTTTTACATATTATCTCATTTAATCCTTACAAAAGCCATTCAAGGTAAGAATAATCACTTTTATTTTTGTAGATTAAAAGTGAGATTCATGACAATAATACAAATTGTCCCAGGTCACAACCTAATCAGTGTAAAAGCTGGGATCCAAATCCACTTTTGTATCTCTAAAGCCTATATGCTCTTTTCAATCCATTAAACTTTGAAAACTAAAGATTTTTGCACAAGTATATCCATTAATCCCGAAAACCTTAAATATTATGGCCAAATGTAATTTAAGCATTTATTTTCACATTCAACAATGTTGGATTTATAGTCTACATATAGTTTTAAAAGAACAAAAATAATATTGAATAAACCATCTTATGTTCTCATTGAAACTGTGGTGTACTAATATTTTCAGCACAACAGTCTTAAAGGGCAAATGAAGTAAAACTACTAATTGCTACTATTGGCAGGTGAATGGAAAGTAGTACTTTATAAATGCCCTTTTTATTCTGAAGTATAGGTTTGTGTTTATGTGTATGTGTTTTTATGTGTGCTTGTGTGTGTGTGTGTGTATATATATAACATAGGTATACAAATATATGTGTCTATATATTCTATTCCTATTTTCCATGTTATACCTTGTATTATATGAGTAACAATTGAATAATAACAAAAAAGGTAAAAGGCAGATCTTCTGTTCAGAATGTATATATATATATATATTTGTATTTGTATTTATAACCCTCTTGAGCAGCAATCTGTTTTTCATCAGTTTTTGTTTTGTTGAGAAATGGAGAAGAAACTGCTTAGACAATGATTTATTCTTTCTTTTTTTTGTCTTGTACTCAGAAGGAAAAAAATCTAATAATTCAAATGTGAGAGCAATCAAAGTTATATCTACTTTTAATTTAGAAGCTATTTTTTTTTATTTTGTCAATATACAATGTAGTTAGTTATTGTGTCCCATCACCGAAACCTCCCTCCCTCCTCCCTCTCCCCCCTCTCACCCAAGTGTGTCCCCTCCATTTTCTTGTTGTAAGAACTTCAAAAAAAAAAAGTTGTGGTTGTTATATCTTCCTCTTCCCCCCCTCCCCCGGTTTTTGTTGTTGTTGTTGTTGTTTTGTTTTGTTTTTTTTTGTGTGTGAGAGTGTGTGTGTGTGTGTGTGTGTGTGTATGTGTGTGTGTGAATTGATTCAT